>NC_081290.1:20751969-21055000 GCF_030435805.1 Mustela lutreola
GTGGGAAACAGCTGTACAGTTGACTTTTGAATAACATGGGCTTGGACAGCACAAGTCAACTTATACATGGATTTTTGTTGATAAGTACAGTAAATATACTATAAATGTATTTTCTCTTATGATTTTCTTAATAACATTGTCTTTTTTTTAAATTTATTTATTTTTTAGAGAGCATAAGCGCATTTGGGTGGGAAAGGATATAGGGAGAGCGAGAGAATCTTAAGCAGGCTCCATGCCCAGCACATAGCCAGATATGGGACTCAATCCCAGGACCCTGATATCATGACCTGAGCTGAAATCAAGAGTCAGACACTTAATGACTGAGCCACCCAGGTGCCACTAACATTTTCTTTTCTCTAGCTTATTTTATTGTAAAAATACAGTATAGATAGATAGATACATAGATGTAGATATAGATATCTATACCTATATATATATATAGATAGATAGATAGATATAGATATATCACCCGAAATATGTGTTAATTGACTGTTTATGCTATTGGTAAGACTGCTAATCAACAGCAGGCAATTAGTAGTTAAGTTTGAAGGAGGTCAAAGTTTATATACAGATTTTGACTGCATAGTAGCTAAGCATCAGTAACTCTGGCATTGTTTAAGGATTGGCTGTATCTATCTTGAATCTTCTTTTATGCTTATTCTACTATGTTTATCATTTGTGTCACTTTTGATTAATTGATTTTATCCTCATAATAGGTTGTATTTTTATACTACTTCCCAAGCCTGGCCATGTTTAATTAGATGACAAACATTGCAAAGTTTACCTTGTTGGCTGCTGGTTATTTTTGCATTCATACAAAGATTCTTCAGCTTTGTCCTGAGAGGTATTTAATTACATATTAACAGTTTGATCTTTTTGTAACTTTTTTATGTTTTGTTGTCATTAGGGCAAAAGCAAGATTTATTCAATGTCTAATTTTCTTCTACTACTGGGGAATGATCTTTCTGAATAGGGTATTTGTTTCTCTAAATTATAAGAGTGTAGCCTCTGCCTGGTGGGAGCAAGAAATATTCCCAACCTATGGGGGCTACAGATATTGTTCCCCCTAATCCTCCTGGGAGACTTACCGCCCAATCCTGGATTGTTTCTTTACACCTAGGGGCCAATTAATACTCAGTAATTACTCAAAGAATATCCTTTGAAAACTTTCAGAGCTATCTCTCTAAACAATTCCCTCTTCTCTGATACTTGCCCTGCTAATTGTGTCTTCATTGATTTCTCCAAACTCTTAGCTGCATCTCTTCCTGTGAAGGAGACCCACAGGCTGCATCTGGATTTCTCCTTTCTGCAACATAATTTCAAGATAATAAAGTGGATAAATGGTCTGTTTACCTTATTTGATTCCATGTCCCAGGTATCATAATCCTTTACTGCCTGATTCCATCCATACACATCTTGGGGGTTTGCTTTTTAGCTGTTTCTAGCAGAAGTATTAGTCCTATGTAAATAATTCCATCTAGCTTGGATATGATGTTTCCCAATATTCTACTTTGAGTTTATTATACAGTATGTTATTAGTGTAGCCATGAAAAATATTATTTTCAGATTTATATGACATATGTATGTTATAATCCACTCGATTAAAAATATAATAACACTCCTAGAATATTCAAATGAATACTGATCAGTTCATAGGTATAAGGAAACTACCAAAGGCCAAGGAAATCAAGGTATAATTTAAACATAATAGATGTAAGAACACATACGGTAACTTAACAAATAGTATACTAATCAATATACAAATGCAACTGTGGTTTGAACAAAATCAATGGTTAATGAAACTAAAATTATTAAGCATTGAGAAAATGGAGTACAGAGCTAAAATGTAAGATATATATATTTTTTAAATTCTGAGATAAATATCCCTGTTCTCTTCTGTGCCTTTATGCAATAAAAGAGAAGAGTAAATTTGGAAATATGGTTTATTTATTAAAAAGCACAACTGGGTATGACTACCATTTCTTTATAAATGGTTGAAAGTATCACTGAAATCTTGTTTTGAAATTATTTAAAATCAAGAATATTTATGTAATCAATTTTAAACTGAGTTTTGTTTTATGAAATATGGATGTTACTATATACACTGATATAAAAGTGAGAGAATTCAACTTACATTTTAACATTCATTACATTTTAATATGAGTCTGCCTTTTTCAAGTTTTTTTAAGAATTTTTAAATATTACGAACTTTACTGTAAGTGTTTCTTTTGCTTTGAAATTATTTCATTTTTTCCCCTAAAAATGATAGGGTTTGAGCCTGTTGAACATATATTTTCAGTATTTCCTTTCTCTTACCTAAGTCTTTCTTCTAATTTACAACTATCCAGAAATACCAACTACATAATGCTCATTATATAGAATAAAAACCATAGTGAAGGGTTTGATATTAACCCAGAAAAAGAGCATATATTTGTTATGTCAAAATCCAATCTTATTTCATTTTCACTAATATTTGCTCCAAGTTGTCATCATATTCTGATTTCATTTCTAAGTCCTAAGAGAATAAGGCTAAGCAACATTAAAATTCTAAGAATTGCAGACTCCACAGGTCATTTTTATGACTAAATATTTACCAGATAACCCATTGCATATCTCTCACACATACTCATAGCACCATCTTGATTGATTTTAAATAATTAAGTTTAATCCAGAAAGTACTTTTGGTTGTGATAAAAGTATTAATAGTATGGAGAAAATTACAGGTACAATATCATCTTTTTAATTCATCCACTGATTCCATAAACATCTTTTGAGAATCTACATTGCCAGGAATACAGTAGGTACTGGAGATCCAAGAATATCTTGAACAGTTTTTTAAATTCATGTCTCTTGCTTTTAGTGAAGAAAAGAATTTTAAATGTATTCAATCAAATATGAAAATGTTGACATGAGATCATACAAGATGTTAATGGAAAATATTTCAGAGTGTCTAACCTTCTCCTAGCCCTCTCTGGTAGAGTTAATGAAGTCTTCACTGAGGAAGTGATCATTTTTAACCACAACATAAAAAAAAACAAAAACCAAAAAACCAAACAAAAAACAAAAAACAAAAACCAACTATTTCCTGATTATGTGGAAAAAAGTTATTAAAGAAACTTTGAACAGTTCTTGAAAAAAATTTTAAAAAGATTTTATTTATTTATTTGACAGACAGAGATCACAAACAGGCAGAAAGGCAGGCAGAGAGAGAGAGAGAAGGAAACAGGCTCCCCATGAAGCACAGAGCCCAGTGTGGGGCTCGATCCCAAGACCCTGGGATCATGACCTGAGCTGAAGGCAGAGGCTTTAACCCACTGAGTCACCGAGACACCCCACAGTTCTTGAAAATTTTAAAACAATAAAATAGTATGAAAACTTAAAAACAATGTACTTAAAATAACCACCATAAATATTTCAATGATAAATTTTTAACTACTTCCCTTTATTTCATGCTATTAGAGTCTATGTAATAATGAAAGAATTAATAGTCTCAATTAATATTCTCAATTATACTTAATATAGATATGCATAAAAACAGATGGAAAGAATGTTTAAACTTAGAAAGTCAAAAGGAAGAAATAAGACCACACTTACTATTTATTTCTTTAATATCTTACAAATGTTCCCACTTTTCTGTTGCCTAGCTATCTTCATATTAATTCATAGCATCCTCATCTCTTCCTGTATCATTGCCATGACATACTAACTACTCTCCCTGGATGCAGTCTTCACCAATTCCAATTTATTCTTCACTTTGCTATATTTTTCTGAATTGCAAAGCAAAGAGTATTTCCCCCCACTATCAAATAACCTTTATAAGTCCTCATTATTTGACAAATAAAAGTCAGACTCTCTAAGATGATCCAAAGAGCTCATTAAAATCTGGATCAGAAGTAAATGGATGGAAAAATAAAAAAACATATTCATCCTATTCATCCTTGTATTCTCAAATGTTGGAATGGTGACTCCCATAGTAGGTGCTCAAAATTATATGTATTTGATGATTGGACGTTTAATGGATAAGGAATTTTCCTTGTGGGATTTTTAATGGATTGTTTTTGTGAAGAACAATGGTAAGATTGTTACTGTTGCAGAATATGAATGGAATAGTTCATCTCTGAGCCAAGCACTGAGCCTGGAATATAGTTTGTGCTTTACCAGCATTTAATAAATGAATAAGTCGCAATAAGTTTTCAGACATCCAGGTAGATAGATGGTGAATAAGTGTGATAAAGCAGTTGTGTGTGTAACACCAACTGCCACCAATAATCAGGGACACGACTTAGGAACTGAGGGAAATAGAAATACCTATAAGTAAGTAAGGGAGGGTGTATCATGGCAAGTGTTTTGGGCCTGGAATAACAAGGTACAAATGTGAAAGAGAATGAAATCTAGGTGGCTCATTAAAGTTGCCACACTTTACAGAGATTATCTCTCTCTGGAGATATATCTTTGACTATCTCTTTAGGGATTGGTGGTTTAATTGGTTAATGTAATTACATTTCTTGAGAGTGATAACACATTTTCAGCTAACATATTAAAAAGGTCGGCTTATCTCGGTAAAACTAATTCATTATTGTCCATTCTCACCAGCAGAGGTTTCAGGCAATTGGACAAAACTCACATGGATATTATTGCAATTACTGGCTGAGGATACTTAAGTGTAACTCAAGGGACTTAAAGTAGCCAGACACAATATGAATGAGTAATGCAAGGAAAAAAAAAAAAAAAAAGATGATTTTATTCAAAGTAAATTGAGCTTGACCTGGGAGTGTACTGCCTAAAATATAAAATAAAATAGTCTGTACTCCAGACATAGTACCATCTACACAAATGCTGCCCCGGAGAACTCCAGCATAGGTAACTCTTTACATTTATTCAGGTCCCCTATGATCTTATATAAAATAGCACTTCTCTCACACTGTGTCATCTTTTCGTGTCCTAACATATGTTGAAGTTGCTTTTGTTACTTGGCATTGTGTCAAACAACTGTATGAGTACCAGGCCTCTTTAATTTTATACACTACTGTCTGACCAGTAACTAAAATAGCATCTTGGGTAGAGTAAGTGTCCACTCAGTAACTGCTGAATGAATAAACAAGTGAATGGAAGCTTTCAGAGACCTAACCTCTCTACTTTTGATTAATTTCCATCACTATGAAAACTGGAGAAAGATACTAAGCCCAATTTGGTAGTTAATACATGACATGAAAACTAGGAGACATAATTGTAGATGGAAGGGAACATGTTCAATATCACAGAAGGTCAAAGAAGCTTGGGAGACATACCTTCAAGGATTTGATAGCCCTTACAACATTTTTCATAAATGAAGTTCAAATCCCTTGAAAAGATCTGTTTATTCCTCTGAGAGATCACCAGCATCATCCAAGAAATTTTATATCAAACTTAGAGTCATCAGAATTTATGTTACTTTTGACATGGATACTGTTGTATTTATAAAAACTTCTACTCTACAATTAGGTTCATTCTAAACCAGGTCAATCTGCTAGGTCACAAGGATGGTCTTTTTAAAAAATTTATAACTTATGCAGCCAGTAAAGTTATCAGACCACAAGCACATTTGGATAGCAGAAATTTGTCTGTATGTTTGATCTCTTTTCTTCCTGACAGTTCAATATGCTGGAAACAGGTATGCTAGAGAAAAGCCAAATAATAAGGTAAGTCTGCCTGTCATAAAACTGGCACTGTGTTTTCATCATTAAATACAAACAAAGAGCAGAACAGGAAAGGGTGAGAAACATTCTCATATATATTAATTACTACCCTATTTAACTGCTTTCAGTAGAAAATACATTTTTAGAATTGTTTTCAACAGATGATTTCAAATTTTTTGTTTCTTAATAGGTAGTTGATTCTGCCTTTAAATATATAGAACTTAAAAAACAAGCCACCTGGTATATTTTATTTACTCAACTTCCAAAAGATAAGATTTTAATATGACAAGATTTGAAACACAATAGTATACTGTTACCTTGTCTTGTGATTAGAAAACTGATTTATAGCTATTTATGAAATAGTTGGGCAGTAACCATCATTCTGATAGAACTTTTTTGTAAATTGGGCATCTTCAAAAGTGTACCTGTTATAATACTTTTTATATAGGCAATGCTAGTTGAGCTATTCAATAAAACCATTACCTAAGCAAAAGAGAGAACATTTAAATTAACATGATTTTTAAACATCACTTCTCCTTCATTACATTACTTGCTGCATTACACTGAAGTGAGCTCATTTGACTTCTTACAACCTGCAAAGGTATGTTCACGAATCTCTCCTTTATTTAAAAAAAAAGGAAATCATTCTCATGATAGATTTTTATGTCAGCTTAAAATGCCTTCTAATTGTCAAATGTATTTAAACTTATGTACACCTTAATTTCCTGTCCAGGACATAAATAAACACTTTCAATGAATAGATTAATGGAACTACTGTGAGCAGTTCAGAGTTAAATTCCATTACATTCCCTAAGTGTTAATCAATTAGTCATTTTCATTAGCTACAGGTCATAACCTTGCACTGGCCCCAAAGAATTCAATCCCTACTCTTAAAAAGCCAAAATATGCTTATTAACTCGATTTGATAAAATGTGTCATATCTGAGGCTAATTTAACCTTTTCCTTTTCAGTCTCACTCAAATCCTCTGCCCTTGCCCTTTGGGCATGCACGAAAACTTAGGTCTGTACCTCCACCCATGACATGTGAGTAAGCGTGCTTCTAACAGCTGGCATGGGCTGTATACTAAATATTGTACCTATCAAGCTTTTACATGTTTTCATTTTGAAATTTCCATTTAAATGCAAATTCTGCCATTTAAATAGAGTCCTCGTGTGCTTTATTACACTATAATTACTATTTCCCATCTTCCTGGGACTAACTGCAAGAAAGGCCATAGGTCACTTTGCTAGCCCTCTAAAAGTGCAATTGAAATCAGAAAGTCATCATCGCTAGCGTTTGTGAGTGACACCCATTTGTTAAGGGAGACCTGAGGGACTGATTCAAACAGTGCCCTAAAACCTGTCCTGTCCTGTGATTTACAGGAACAAGAACAAACAAAGCCCACAGCTACAATTTCTTTAGGTCCATGTGAATTAAACAGCTGAGCCAGGATTTGGCACAAATAAATAGCAATTGAAATGCTGCCCTCATTTTGAAAGGAGACACATGCCAAGATACAAGCTAATTCCAATGTCAAGGGACAAGCAGGAAACACAAATATATTTAGGTATTGTCAGTTCTTATTGAACAAAACGCAATCAATCATGGGTTCAACTTAATATAAATGTTAGAACTAACATTTTTTATAGAATTATCAATAGCATGGGCACAAATATAAAGATATACATATATTTTTGAAAGTCCTTAGGAAATACAATAAGTTATAGCATTCTTAGGGGCACCTGGGTAGCGCAGTGGGGTAAACCTCTGCCTTCGGCTCAGTCATGATTTCAGGGTCCTGGGATCGAGCCCCGCATTGGGCTCTCTGCTCAGCTGGTAGCCTCCTTCTGCCTCTCTTTCTGCCTGCCTCTCTGCCTGCTTGTGATCTGTGTCTGTCAGATAGATAAATAAAATCTTAAAAAAAAAGAAGTTATAGCATTCTTAATATTTAAGTCTTAGCATTTAATAAAACATTTAGTAAAGCCTTGAAATTATATTATTCATAAGTGCATTTTGTGGCATACACATTTGTGTGTGTATTTTGGTGGGGGGGGTGGATTGTGGATGACAACTAGGAAAAAAAAAAAAAGGTTGATTTCTATAGGCAAGTATCTCCAAAATCTTGTTCAGTTTACTTGAATCTCTTTTTTTGAGAGGTTATGTGGTATAGTAGAAAAAATATGGATATGTCAATCAGACAAACATGAGTTCAAACAAGATTACAATTACCAAATTGATGTCCTCCAGCAAGGTATTTAATCTCTGTCTCTCTAAAATTGGAAACTGAAACTATAAAGTATCTCAGAAGTTAACATATAGAGGCAGAGATACATAGATAGAGGTAGAGAAATAGGTATAGATATGGATGGCTTGAGATAATAACATCATTGTACACAGAACACATAACTTCTTCAGACACCCAACATTCTCATGATTCAGTTCACAATCATTATGAACATGCATCACTATTTGAACACAGGAAAAAGAACCACCACTTTTCTGATATCTTCTTGATTCCAAAGCCTATTTAACAATAATATGTTTTCAACCCCATTAATTGGGTTACAAATCCTGGGACCCCGAGTACTGAAGGAGCCAGCACAACCATTTATATACAGGGTAGGTTCAATTTCAGTATCCCTTCTTTAAAGGGATACTTTACATTACATTACATTAAATTACATTAAATTACATACATACATACATTACATTAAATTACCAACTAGACATACATCCTTTGCTACTTTTGCTCTTACATTGACTTCTTGTGATCTTGTCTCTAAAATAATGAAAACTAAGTTTCACTTTCTTTATTTTTTAAAAATTTATTTATTTATTTATTTATTTGAGAGAGAGAGAGAGCAAATGAGTAGGGAGAGGAGCAGAGGGAGAGAACTGTCAAGCAGACTCCCCGCTGGGTGGGGAGCCCTAGGCAGTGCTCCATCTCACAACCTAAAGATAGTGATCTGAGCCAAAACCAAGAGTCCGATCCTCAACCAATGGATCTACCCAGACACCCTCAAGTTTCATTTTCTTTCTTTTTTTTTTTTTTAATTTATTTATTTGACAGACAGAGATCACAAGGAGGCAGAGAGGCAGGCAGAGAGAGAGAGGAGGAAGCAGGCTCCCTGTTGAGCAGAGAGCCCGATGTGGGGCTCAATCCCAAGACCCTGGGATCATGACCTGAGCTGAAGGCAGAGGCTTTAACCCACTGAGCCACCCAGGTGCCCCTCAAGTTTCATTTTCTAAGTTGAATTTTAAAATCATACTTGATGTAATGAAATTGTGGAGGCAATTTAAATGTTACTAACATGGCTCTGAGTTTGGTAGTCACTGGTCCATGCTGAACTTCATAAAGTGCATTATGTCAAATTTGCTGTATCAACTATGCCTATTTTTTATTGTCATCTGGATTTATTTCTCTTATCAATATTGAGATAGTTGTTTCTAAAGTGTTCTAATGATTACTAGACTTCGTAACTTTTTATTCAGCTAATTCACTGAAATTCAGAATGCACTTGTGAGAATACATGATTGTTTTAAAACTCAGAGCATTCCTCAGCATGTGATAAAACTATTGAGTAATTGATATGGTATTAAAAAAGTCACTTAAAAATCAAATTCTCTCTTTAGTATAGGAAAAAGAATTGAATCACCCAGCCTCCATAGTTTTAACCATCTGGCTCTACTTATAAAGCTGATAAGGAGACTTTGGGGGAAATTTTGGTAAACCAGGCCATAATTATGTTAAGCAGTCTACTTAATGTGTAAGTTTGGATTAACAAAAAGTGTCATTCCTTGACTTAAACTCTATTCATGATACTGTCTATAATTAGTGAGTCCTATAGGTTTCAATGTTCCTTACAAACTATTCATTAAATTTTCTCCTTGGATATTGTTTTGGAGGAATTTTTACTTCCCAATTCTAGAAATTAACTACATGGACCAAATATGCATTTCCATATAAAAAATAAATATTCTTTAAGCCTTGTATGCTGTGGAGTTATCTTTACCCTTATTCTATTTTCTAGACAACAATATTTGAGCTCTGTAAATTGTTTCAGAATGTCAGCAGAACTCAATTGCTTTTGTCAAGATATTAACAGTATCAGTAATTGAATCTTTCTCCTCTGCATTCATGGTGCTGGCTACATTATGACATCTCTAGTTTCTGGCAGGGCACCAGATTATTGCTTAGCTTACTTAAACTTCAAAAAGTGGAGCACCTGTAGAAGTCTCTAATTTCATCCATTGCATTTTAGGATTTATTTATTCTTTCACTTAACACCAATATCTCTTGAATGCCCACTTTAATTCCAGGCACTAAGGCAGGTATTGGGGTTAGAGAAAAGGACAAGTTGGATAATTCTCTGTCTTCATAAATTCTTAAATTTGGTGGAAATGATGAAATACAAAAATACCTACATACAAATGAAGATATTTCATGATGTGGGAATAAGAAGAGTAAAGTGAAAAAGTGAAAAAGTGCATAAGAGGGTGTGGGAAAAATAGAGATGGAGTGTTCTGAAATGACTTTTACAAAGAGCTGACTTTTGAGAAGACACCTGAAGAAGGTGAGGACCTTTGCAAGTATTTGGGGGAAAGACTGTTCCAGACACAGATAATAGCAGGGGAGAGACCTTGGAAGGATATTTGTTATGTTCAAAGAGAAAAAAATGCTGGCTGATTGGAGCTGCATGTGCAAAGGAAGAGATCAATTATTAGTGAAGTCAGGGGTTGCCATACACTAAATTAAATGGGACCTTTGAAATACAAAGAAAAGACTTTGAAATGTGATTTCTCTGATAGGAAATGTTTTCAAAAAGAGTACTTGGTCTACTATATTGAAAATTGACTTATCAGTAGTGTAGAAAGAGTTAGGCCAGTTGAGCTTGTTGCAATGGCTCTGGACAAGGGTGGTAGTGGTTTGGATGGTAACAACAGAAGGCCAAGTAGTTATATACAGTATATAGATATAGATGATATAGATAGAGATAGAGATATAGATAGATATAGATATAGATATAGATAGATATATAGGCTTATAACATATAACAGCCCTTTGGTTTCCCTAATCTTTGATTTCTTCTTTTCTCTCTCTCTCCACATAATTTTCATCAGTCAACCATGCTGGTTCAATCTTTAAACTATAACTAGAATCCAGCTACTACAGTTGCTTTACTGATACCAACACAGTTCAAGCCCATCGTGTTCTTTGCCTGGATGAATGTCTCCTTCCTGGCATTCACCGCCATATTCTCTGTTGGCAACACAGTGCTCAGAAAGACACTGCTAATATCATTAGGAAAGATCATTTTGCTTTTCCACTCAAATCTTTGAAGTGGTGTGGTTTCATGGTTTTAACTTCAATTTACTTCTTTGTATACTTGCCCAGCTTACTCCACTCTTGTGTCTCTGGATTCCCTGCTGTTTCAGAAACACACAACTCCGATCTTTACCTTAAGAGCTCTGTAGAGAATTTTCTTCCTCACACATGACCCCCTATCTTATCCTTTCACCTTATTTCAGTGTCATTATTTCAGGTACATATTCCCTGATTGACAATTTAAAATTATACTTATGCACCTGAAGTTTTACTCAACTTTTCTGTTTTATTTTACTCCATAATATCTATATAATCAATACATTCTGTTTATTGGTTTTCTTATTGTATGTCAATGTCCCTGTGGTCACAATTTGTGCTGCTCACAAAACTCATCCAGCTCTCAATCTTCTAGATACATGGGAGGATTCCACTTCCTGGCCCTTTTATGTCTGGTGGGGATCATGTGACTGGTTCCAGTTAAGGAGGGATGAGCGATAGTGCTATGTATCATGGCTGCCTGGGAGCAAGCGACCACTCATATGAGGCTCTTCATCATTGACTTTCCCTCTCCGTCTGTGACTGGCGGAAAGAAACGACAGGGGCTACATCATTGGCTTTGGTCACAGAGTGAGGACCGGTAGAGCAGAGCCTCAGCCAAGCTACAGTACAGATTTCACTAGTATTGGAAATAAACCTTTATTGTTTTTAATTTCTAAGAGTTTGGAGTTATTTAATAGGGCAGCATCACCTAGGTCTACGTGGTCAGGGATTTTTGTTTTGTTCTTCTCCTTGTTGCATCTTTAGCAATTAGAAGAGTATCCTGCTCATAGTAACTTTTCAAAAAAAAAAAAAATGGCTGAATGAATAAATCAGAGATTCAGTGACTACTAATTGCCAGACTATAATTACTTCTCTGTGTAGTCAAGAACGGTTGCTCACTGAACACACTACTATTAACTATACAACTTTTTAGGTTCTAAGGATAAAAAGTTTTCCTTTGGAATATCTATGAGATTATAATGCTGAATAACATTTATGATTCAGAATGTTTATTAGCCTTGGGGGATTACAGGGCAGCCAAAGCTTTTCCTGGAACTTGATCTCTATAGCTATACTTTGAACAACAGTGAATACTAATGGGAAGAAAGGCTAGAGAAAATGAAATGAAATGAAATGAAATGAAATGAAATGAAATGAGAAATTAGGAATGTCTGCCAAGTGTCCTACATTTGGTTTTGAGATATTATCCAGAAAAAATACTTTGTTCAATGCTATAATTCCTATCGAGGAAAGATAGCCTTCTAGAATGCAGGACCTCACTTTAAATCAAGAGATAGAGAGGTCCTTGTCCTGCCCAGAATTAAAAAAAAAAAAAAAAAAAAACCAGAACAATAAATAAATAAATAAATAAATAAATATGAAACTCAACCAAACAAACAAACAAAAAACAAAACATCATCTAGCATCATCTAGTAGGGGAATACTGCACAGTGTACATAGGCTGGATCATAAAGTTACTCTAGGGTAATTTTGAGGAAAAAAATTGTTAAAGTAATGAGCTGTAAATACCATAGCTATCACTAGAAATCAAGCATAGTTTATGATCTAGCATGGCTGTGTAAATGATTTTAAGTAGTCAGCCCTGTGGGAATAGGAACAGCTTGCAGCAGCTGGACACACAGAGAGGGAGCTATTAGCTGATAGTAGAAACCATTGAGAAAACACAG
This sequence comes from Mustela lutreola, assembly GCF_030435805.1. Lineage (NCBI taxonomy): Eukaryota > Metazoa > Chordata > Mammalia > Carnivora > Mustelidae > Mustela > Mustela lutreola. The sequence continues at coordinate 20,764,699 of NC_081290.1, forward strand.
GGAATTATTCAGTTGCTTATTGACAAGTTATTAGTAGAATCAGCAATTTTGTTTTTTCTCTCTTATTCAGAGTGCTTTTTAAGGTGCATTAATTTCTGATATTTCATTAAATTTTAAGCAGATGCCCAAAAGATGTTATTACAGAATGATGACCAAAACCATTACTAACAATGTCTAGTGTGGGTAACAGAAAGATGTTAGAATTTTAGAAAACTTCACAGATCTTGCAGATCTAGAAATCTTCACAGAATCTAGAAAACTTTGCATGCCTTGCCAGCATGAGCCTCCCTCTAAGAACAGATGACCTCACACATATAAACCCACAGCCAAGGTGAATATAGTGTCCTTTTTTTCCCCTGAATAAAGTGCTAGGTTCAGATATCCAAAAAGTATAAGAACTGATGGGGGCTGTACTTGAGAACCAAAACTGAAGTTTGTCCCTAGTTTTCCATCAATATGCAATATCCCGAAGAGTAAGTATCAGACCGTCTTGATCTCAGTTATATGACAATTAGGATCATTCTAACTTATGTCAAGAGACAAAAGCCACTCGGGTCCCTTTTATCTTTTTTGTTGTATGAACTTCTTGAGCAAATTTTAGAGATTTTCAGTAACTCAGTCTTACTGAGTTAAATTGTGGATTTCTTTTCAGTTCTATGCCCCCCTCCCCCTGGTTTCCAGGTTTTTCATTTGTTTCATTTCACCCATTTGTTATTTGTCTTGTCTTTTTTGATTGTTTTGCATTTCTGGATGTAATTCGGGGATTCCCTCAGTACTCTGCCTATTTCTACGTTTCTTCCTCCCAAAGGTCTCAAATGATTATTGACAAGGTTAAGGATCTCCCTCTTGACTCAAGTTGTTTTATTGCACTGGAGGACTCTGGGCTTGAGTCAGGTTTCTTCTGTCATGGATGTACCATGTGTGTTTTCCCCTATGACCCTGGATAACAGGACCTTTGTTATAACAGAGGCATAAGCAGTGACATTTCATAGGGTTCTAGTGAGCCATCTGTTTTAAAAGACTGTGACTTCAACACACTGCATGGTAATTGCCTTTCCCAGGAGTGACAGCCCAACAGGCCATACGTTGTAGGCGTCTTCCCTCTGAACACCCCATGAAATAAGGGGCATTTCTATTTGAGATACTACCAACTGTCACGAGTAAGAATGTTTTTCCTGAGATTAGTGCATTTCATAATTTATGCTATAATTAAGACATATAATTTAAATTGAGATGCACAGATAAGTCTGGGTCATGATTCACAATCACACTTTTAAAAGAGCACCACTTTTATACTCCTTTTTTCACCAGTTACCAAAACTTCTGACTCAGACAGATTAAGTCTGTAGCAGATGCTCAGTAAGGTGCAGGCCATGCAGCACAGAACAACAGAATTGAAAGGGCAAGTTTGAAGAAAGCCTTAGCCAAGAGGACACCCATGAGCCCTATCTTAAATTTGGTTCACACATTGAAACTGATGACCCTACACTGTATCAAGAAGGTATGGGAAGGTTTATTACCTATACAATAAAGTTTTCTAGAGAGAGCAGGGCTGGCTCTGAAGCTGGTCTGAAAATGGCTTGAGAGTGCTGGTAAAGGAGAATGGCTTGTTTTCTATGGGGTTTAGTGCACAGGATGATGGTCCTGGCTCCCTCTCTGGCTGGGGCTTACATGGATTAAACTTCCTGCAGGCACCAAAGGAAGGAGAACCTGGGCTTTCTTTTTAGCTTGCTAGATTTGAAGCAGAAACAGATAAGGGAGTGGTTAGGCTGAAACCCATCAGTCTTCAAAAATAAAAAGTCCAGGGACACCTGGATGGCTCAGTGGGTTATGCCTCTGCCTTCAGCTCAAATCATGATCTCCGGGTCCTGGGATTGAGTCCCGCATAGGGCTCTCTGCTCAGCAGGGAGCCTGCTTCCCTTCCTCTCTCTCTGCCTTCTTCTCTCTCTGCCTGCCTCTCTGCCTACTTGTGATCTCTTTCTGTCAAATAAATAAATAAAATTTAAAAATAAAAAAAAATAAAAAGTCCAGTTAGACTCATTATTATACTCAGCCAATTTCCATTCCTTTTGTTTTATTTTCTTTCCCAAACCAAACCCCATATATTCAACTCATAGCAAACAAACTCAGCACAACAGCAAAATATATAATAATCCAAATTGTTTCTCAGTATCTCAGGAGATAGACCATCCAGGTCACTATTGGCTCTCAGTTGGACTACATAACTGGTCCTTGGTTTCTCTTCCATCCTCCTAAGACCAAGCAAAGCTTGCAATTATATCAAGAAAAGGGAAACAACTAACGGTAGATAAAGCAGGAAATACTGGATACAGAAATTAGAAGCTTATAAAATGTTCAGAAGAGCCCTAAGGAGTGGGTTTTAGGCTAGATCATAGAAAATTACTTCTAAAAATATACAAATGACCCAACAGATGGGCTACAATCTAAGACCTACTCCTGAAGCTATGATTTAAGAACTGCATATCATCAATTTATAAAATATGGTTGTTGTAAGGAATTTAAGGAGTAATCCACAGAAAATACTCCTATCACATTGTCTGGAACATAGTAACAATGATGGCTTACTTTTTTTTGCTAATTTTTCTCTTTGCCATCCATAGTTTAAATCACATCAATGTTTTATGGTATCTATTATTTTATTTTCTTAATTATGAAATATTAACTCTTATCTATATTTTTAAGAGAATATATCCCTTCAGTCACATTGCTTTATTTCTAATTATTTCAACAAAATATATTTCCAAAGTATTTTAGCTTTGGAAATCTAACTGTAACAAATAAACTCCCTAAAAGACTACTTTATTGCATCATATGCTAATTTCTATACGCTGATTCACTTTATGGATATGGACCTGATTTTGCTGGAGAATGATGTTAAATATATATATATATATATATATATATATATATATATATATATGTGTGTGTGTGTGTGTGTGTGTGTGTGTGTATGTAGCTAAAAAAGTTTATAATTCCCATATTCTTTGTACTTTCAAAAAATGATTCCTGATAAATTGAACCATAACCTATGTATTAAAAGAGACAGCATACTGGAACATACTTGTGACCTTGTTTACAGAAATAATATAGGGTTTGGAAATCAAAATTGAAAAGAAAAATGCCCTCACCTTCTGTATGATATCGATGAACGCCTAAATCCAAATATCTCCACACTTTTAAAACCATACATGTCAACATGAAAAGCAAACAAATCCATATATTACTAATGTCTGGAGCATCAGTGGGACAGAAACTTCTACTTCTATGTAGACAGACAGATAAACTATCTGAAACCATTAGGGACATAAGATTTTTTTCTCAAAACATCTGTTATAATGAATGGAAGAATATAGACTTGGGACTTGCATGGTTCTTCTACTTAAATTATGTTGAAAATTCTAGGTCAGCTACATTCTATAGACTTACATACATTTAGTAAGAGTATGTTATAAACAGCGGACTTTAATTTAAAAAAACAGTAACAGCTATTTCTTGAAGCAGGCTGAATTTTTCTGACTTTTCTTGAGAAATGAAACAATTTTGAAGAAATTTTACATTTTCTTTCTTGGAGAATGTTAAAATTTTCAGAATAGTTATTTTTCTATCTTCTATAGCAATTATGAATCATATCTACACATACATCAAACTGTCACTGAGATATAGAAGTTATATCTTTTACTGAATATCATATTTTTGCAGTTTATATCATCTTGGATATTGTGGCAAATTACAGATTATAACAAAGTAACTGGCCCCCTCCCTGCAAATATCTATAAACTTCTCAAGTACTGAGTAACCAGCTAAATTACCAAATCCAGAAAGAGAATTACATTTTCTTGATATGTAAAATATACTTCAACTTCTGAAGTTTCATTCCTAAATTCCAAAAAATGTAATTCTAATTTCATGTTTAAAAAGAAAAATTTACATTTAAAAAAGGCCATATTCTAGTCTCATAAGCAAAAGAGTGTAACAAATTTCTGTGAACAATGTGGATTCTAGTGAAATTAACTGAAGTTCAGAAATATGTGCACAAGTTCTGATCTCCTCATAGCTAAAACAGAAAGAGGGTTGCTGCTAAGAACAAAGTGATATTTGAAACAAAAAAGGGAATGAACGCATTATAAGAGAGTTACTCCTAGCACTCTATAAAAACTAAACATAGAGGGTTTAGTACTTACATTGGATGGGTTATATATGTGCAAAGACCTTTCCTGGAAAGCTCAGTGGATGAGAGACTTGCACATTGCTTCCCCAGGAGGCCAGGGTTTTCAGCGTATAGTACAGTGTGGACATGCCTCCATGTGGTGCTGTGGCTTTGTCCTAGGTGGAGTTCAGACTCCACTCCTTGCTCTTAATCTCAGTCAAGTAATTTTACTCTCACTGTTCCTCTGTTTCTTCAGTGTGAAATAAGACTAATATATTGCGTATGAGTTATGGAGATTAAATACAAATTTCTGCATAGACCATTTTACATGGTGGCTGGGATACAGAAAACTCAATGAATGGTACAATGCTAAGTGTTTCATTTAGAGATTATAGTATTTGATTTTTTTTTTAATTTTTTTTTTTTATAAACATATATTTTTTATAAACATATATTTTTATCCCCAGGTCTGTGAATCACCAGGTTTACACACTTCACAGCACTCACCAAATCACATACCCTCCCCAATGTCCATAATCCCACCCCCTTCTCCCCAACCCCCTCCCCCCGGCAACCCTCAGTTTGTTTTGTGAGATTAAGAGTCACTTATGGTTTGTCTCCCTCCCAATCCCATCTTGTAGAGATTATAGTATTTGAATGCATTCTCTTTATTGAGAGGAATTCAGTGTTATTTTAGTTCTAGCATATTGTTTTCTTTATTTTATTTTAATTTAAACATATTTTAGTATACTTATAAATTAAATATTCTTATTAAGTTTACTGTCATTGACAGGCAGACACCTTATTTGTGCTATATTTAAAAGAAGTCTTTTTTTTTTTTTTTTTTTTTTTTGCTGTTAATACCTCTGTTAGCATAAGAGACTTAATTTTTCCTTGCTTTGAGGTTGTCTTCGGCACAGTGTAAATGTAATTTAGGTAGTGCATCATGTCGATATTTATAGAGTATATTGAATTTTATGATCTCATAATGAAATGCAAGCATATGTAATCCAATAAATTTAATTTGGAAGAAAAACACACAGGCACAAATACACAATGCTGCTTTACATAGCCCCAAAGAAATGTTTCCTGCTTGCAAACTAGCACCTAAGCATTAGTGATAGTCAAATAGTATGAGTATGAGAAAACTAACAATTTTCTATATCACAAATGGAAAATAATGAATCCAAGACTATAAATATAAATAATTAAGCTATATCTAGATTATTAACAATGAAAAGATATTGTTAAATAGTTTTGCTGAATACAAGCAGACATGAAGGATACACGCACAGTTTTGGTCTTTGAAAGACCAAGTAACTTAACAGAGTTTCATTCTGGGTTCAAAGATCCTTTACTGCCAGGTATGTAAGGGTGCCAAAGAACATCAAAATATAACCAGCCATTTTGACTTTATTTAGTACTATGAATAGCTCAGTTACTAACTACTGCAATTAGAGTTTGTTGGTTTGGGCAGGCTTGACTAAGTTCTCAAGCAAAGAACTAATAACACCCTCAAACATGATCATGCTATCCTTAAAGTTGGAACCTACTCTAGTATAGTGGATTATAGATTTTTTTTACACACATTATCTTATTTATACAAAGCTTTATTATTTTTCCTTTAACACTATGGAAACCAGATCTCAATAGATAGCATGTACTATCTTAGTTTTCTCAACAAGCAAAGGATGAATAAGCCTAAGCTTCTAACCCCACTCTAAATTTGTTTCCTCTGTTACCTTGCCATTATTATGGCTAACAAACACTAGACAACTTTGCTATGTGATGTTGAAAAATACGTCATAATTTTCCTACTGTTATGTCTGAAATAGTATCTTTTCTTTCCTTAGATTCAGAATCTTTGCGGGGGGCAATCACAGATAAGCATATTTTTGTTGTTGTTTAAAGACTTATATATTTATTTATTCAGAGAGAGAGGAAAGTGGGAGAGGCAGAGAGAGGGAGAAAGAATCTTAAGCAGACTTCATGCAGAGCATGGAACCTGTTGCAGAGCTTCAGTCCCATGACTCTGAGATCATGACCTGAGCTGAAACCAAGAGTCAGGTGCTTGACTGACTGTGCCACACAGGAGCTCCAGATAAGCATATTTGTAATGAGAATGTTTCTTAATGCAAAGAAATTGCTAAAAATATTTATTATTTTTATTTTATATATTTATATAATAATAATAAAAATATTTATTATTGTTAAAAATAAAAGATACAGCTATGTCTCTTTCAGATTATAATAAATGACACTCTTCTTTGTTGACCCATGATACTGGAAAAGCCATAATACCATGGAAGACCAGCTACCAGTTTGCCTTACACAAAAATTCTGAATATTTTGACCCATTACTTTGTTATTGCTGTTTATAAGTTAGTTATAGTTTTTTTTTTAAGATTTTATTTATTTATTTGACAGAGAGAAATCACAAGTAGGCAGAGAGGCAGGCAGAGAGAGAGAGAGAGAGAGAGAGGAGGAAGCAGGCTCCCTGCAGAGCAGAGAGCCCGATGCGGGACTCGATCCCAGGACCCTGAGATCATGACCTGAGCCGAAGGCAGCGGCTTAACCACTGAGCCACCCAGGAACCCAGTTAGTTATAGTTTTGATGCTAGAGATAAGTGGCAACTTTCAACTCATTTTTCCTCTGAGGAATCCAATTATTCCCTGAATCTGAGAAATAGAACCGTAAGAATTGCTTATTTTTATTCTTCAGTAATTATAGTAGAAAACAAAGAGAAAAGAAAAATGAAAGTTATTTTTCTTCTCTCAGTCCTAGAACAAGCTGCGCACTTCCTAAACTGCCTCCTAGGCTCTTAACGAAGAACAGTGGCAGGCCCTAGGAACAGCAGTCTTTAACTAGGAAAGTTAGAGCATGTATGTCTGACCATGTGACCAAAGTTTTCTTTACCTAAGTCCTCAGCAGCACCAAAGAGGCTTCTTACTAAAGAATAAAAGCAATCTTTCCACATTCTTAAATTTCATTAAATTCTCCCCTCTCTAAGACTCCACTGTGGAAAGAGCCAAGATGGCCTTCAACAGACGAAAGGATAAAGAAGATATGGTCCATATATACAATGGAATATTACTCAAGCATCAGAATGGATGAATATCCAGCTTTTGCATCAACATCAGTGGGACTAGAGCAGATTATTCTGAGTGAAATAAGTCAAGCAGAGAAAGTGAATTATCATATGGTTTTACTTACTTGTAGAACATAAGGAATAACATGGAGGACATTAGGAGAAAGAAAGAAAAAGTGAATTGGGGGAAATCAGAGGGGGAGGTAAACCATGAGAGACTGTGGACTCTGATGAACAAACTAGGGTTTTAGAGGGGGGATGGGTGAGCCTAGTGGTGAGTATTAAGGAGGGCATGTATTGCATGGAGCACTGGGTTTTGTACAAAAACAATGAATCTTGGAACACTGCATCAAAAACAAATGATGTATTTTATGGTGATTAACATTACACAATAAAATATTGGTTGTTTTAAAAAAATAAATTATGTATAACAAAGGAGTTCAGCATATATAATGATATATATAAAATATAAAGACATAGAAATAAGCAATAAGAATGAAAACAACAACATAAATATGGGGAAATGCTCTGTATAGTCACTTTATAAAACTGAATATAAAAATAGGCATACGCAATCTGAACATTGTTCAACATTATTCATTGGAAGAACTCAAATGTAAACAACTATACACCTATTAAAATGGCCAAAAGTAAAAAGAATTACAATGTCAACATTGTCAAGGATGTGGAGCAAATGGAATTCTCAAACATTGTTTTTAAAAACATAAAGCGATAAAACTACTTTGGAAAAAAGTTTGGTATTTTCTTATCATTTAAACATATCCTTGCCATACAACCCAGCCAGTCTACTCAAGATGTTTATCCTACAGAACTGAAAATATTGGTCTACACAAAGACTTTAACACAGGTTTTCTTAGCAGCTTTATTCTTAGTCCAAAACTGGTCATAGCTCAATTGTCCAGATAAAAAGATTTTTGCATAGCTAAAGAGTAGACCACTGCTCAATAACATAAAATCACAAAATAGTGATGCAGGCAACAGTATGACCGAATCTCAAAAACATTGCATTGAGCAAAAGGAACTGGATACATTACACTCAAACCGTGTAATTCCCTTTATACCAAATTATAGGGCATAGCAAGCTAATTTATACTGACAGAAAACCCATAGTTGCCAGGGGTCAGAGTCAGGTTGAATTGATAGAAAATAGAGATATATGTGGTGATACAGATATTCTATATCTTGATTATGACTGTGGTAACTTGGCTGATTACAATTACCCAATTGAATTGAACTTTATATTTAAAATGAGTACACTTATTATGTGAAAATTATCTCTCAATAAAGTTGAATAAAACTATAAAGAACTGTAGAAACATTAAGTGGACGTAATAAAGAGGCAAAAAGAATGGAACTACCAAACTAAATTAGAAAGCTACTATGAGCTGACTTTAACTATACCATTCACTTGATGTGTATGATCTGATGGAGATTCACCCAGTTTCCATACAGTTGGCACCTGCGATGTGGCAGCATGAATGGAAAAAGTACTAAGTGCAAACATTTTCCTTTAGGTAGTCCCCCCAACTCTAATCACTCTCAGTTTAATTTGAAAAAAGCAACTGATAGAAGCAATCCCTCCTCTTGCTTCTCTCCTTCCCTCGCTCTTTCTCGTACAGTTGAGAATTTAGCAAAACCTGTCCATCACCCCATTCCTCAGCATCCATCTTGAGTGGCTAAGTGGCCTGCAGGGGCCTTGGGATGACCCTAGCCCTTCCTGCAAGTATATGCCCAGGTTATCAGCTCTCAGAGTCACAAGAAGTTTCCTGATGTGATTCCCTTGATGCCTCTTGTGATAAACAGTCTCTCCTGTCTCCCAGCTTTTTCACCTTGTGCACTCCTTAAGGAAGATCCCCTTGGAGCTTACAGATTTTTTGTTTTGAGTTAGCTAATTCAAACTTTATTTTACCTCAAGGCACTCCACCTATGCAGATCCTATTAAAGGCATGGACTCCAGATCCTGCTGCTTGCTCTTTGCCTGTACTCTGCCTTGACCTCCCTGTGTGCCCATTGGCCTTTTTCTAAGACCTGTAATATGCTTCTCTATTTCACCTTCCCTTGCTGGATTTTGTTGAGCTTGTAGCTTATCATCCAACATCTCCAGGGCTCTACTTAACAAATGTTAAGTTAACAAAAATTCACAACACACGCACACACACACACACCCCCAGACACACACCTCCAGATGCTCAGTGAATTAGTGATGAATGGAGAGAAAGAAAACAAAGAAACTGAGCAATTAAGTAAGGTGAGGAAATTCTTCAGGTGCCAAAGAAAGAATATGGGTGAGAATATCTCCAATTCAATGTATTAAAAAAAATATTGAGCAAGAAAAACTGTCTTAGATAGTTCCCTTAGAAACAGATATTGAATAAAGATTACAACAAAAGACACTGAACATATACCCAAAGCCTTGTTGAATTACTACAAGTCTACATTTTTTTCTTCAAATATCCAAGTCTTTTGTGCTATTAATTACATCTGAGCTGGGCTAATAATTTAACCAGAGTAAGTGAATCTCAGTCAAATTATTTCTCCAAAGCTAGGGATGACAGGGCACTACAGCTCTTTCCTTCTAGAAGAAAATCGAAGGAACACTAGAGTTAACAGAAAGAGAAAGTAGAAGGTGCTGGTAATTTCATTTAGTTCAACCTGCTCACTCTGCAAGTGAGAAAACTGACATTCAGAGGAAGAGAAAGAAATCAAGAGGATAATGATAGAAGAGATACAATTTCCCTAAAGGCACGCCTTATTACTAGGGCTTATGTCAGAGTCCAGAACTTCTGATTCCCAATTCAGTATTCTTTTTACCACACCTTGGGACACAGTTTACCAGGAAAATAGTTGTGTTTTTCATCTAGAATAACTGACACTTTAAAGCTATTATGGAATTTTCTACAATATTTACATTAAGCCCTTAATTAGCAATGTCTTGGGGAGATTTCTTTCACAAAATTAATTCACTAATATTCCCATTCACATATATCTGTAAATTAAATCTGATAGACACTGGCCTTACTTCATGCTGTTAACAATTAAACCTTTGAGAGTCTCTGTAGGAGCCTATATGGTCCTTGAAGAAACTGTACAATTGAGCCACCCAGGTGCCCCAAACCTTAAGGGACTTTCTCAACCTTACTTAAGCAAATGCCAATGTTTGTATCAATGATACCAGGGGTTTTGTACTTTACCTAAGCTGTTGTCAACTTCTGTAACATGTTGTATAAATGTGAATAAAAAGAACCCTAATTCTATTATTCTTTATTTCTTACCCATTTCTGAAAAAAAAAAAAGAATATTTTCATTTGTACTGAAAAGGGAACATTTGTGAAAGAAACACGGAGATTATGAAGTCCCTTCACTCACATAGTACAGGCAATGAACTCTTTCTCACTCTTCACTGTTACATGTATAATTTACGCTTGAGAGATTTTGGGATTAATGATAAGAAAATTTATAAGAAAAATGTCTATGACATTAGTAATAAGCTATGCTTCTATCAACTGTAGTGTCTGTTTCATGTCAGGGACAAGCTATGAAATAGAAGATTTCCCACAGCATCTTTCTTTATCTAAGTATTTCAGTTTGAAAGAAAATAAGAGCATCTATGTTTTATCAAGAGTGCAGTTGAATTTTTTTTCTGTATAGCAAGAAAGAATCAACTAATTTCAGTAAAATTGATAACTCTGATTTATAACTAATCTTATAATATTGTTTTATAATAATATGTTAAAGTTTATATCTCTACCAGTATAATTTCAACTTCTTGAAAGTAAAAAAATTCTTCATCTTTGCATAATGAGTTTCTTGTACATATAAGACATTCTAGTAATATGCCTTTTTTCCCCCCAAAAATCTAGATACATATGTGGGCATTTGTAAAACAAAATGCCTTGCAAAACTGAGTCAAATTCCTCATAACTTATGTTCATACTTGGCCAATTTAGGGTGTTTTAGGCAGTTTGGTGTTTCTTAATGGTATATACGTATGAATATATTTATTTATGAATCATGTATGGCACACTGTTGCAATAATAATTCCTAAATTTGTTCACATCTCCCTGTATTAATGCACCTGCGTAGCCCCTAATACACTGGGTCTTCAAGAATGTGGGAAATTTTTCTTTTCTCATTGCAGTCTAATTCCAGGAAGTGGTTTGAAAATTTTTATAAATTCTGTATTATTTTGATTATATTTCATAGTCATTTTTTTATGGTCATCCTACTTATTATTTTAAGAAATATTGATCAGGCACCTGGGTGGCTCAGTAGGTTACGCCTCTGTCTTCAGCTCCAGTCATGATCCCCGGGTCCTGGGATCAAATACCTGCTCAGCAGGGAGCCTGCTTCCCACCGCCCCCCCCAGCCCCCACCTGGCTCTCTGCCTCCTTGGGATCTCTCTCTGCAAATAAGTAAATAGAATCTTAAAAAAAGAAAGAAAGAAAGAAAGAAAGAAAGAAAGAAAGAAAGAAAGAAAGAAAGAGAAAGAAAGAAAGAAAAAAGAAAAGAAAAAGAAATATTGGCCATTTACTCTCTTTTTGAAAGATTTATTTATTTTTGAAAGAGAGAGAACATGGGAGGCTACTGAGGGAGACAGAGAAAGAGAGAGAGAGAATCTGAAGCAGACCCTTTACTGAGCACAGAGCCCAATGTGGGACTTTTTCTCAAGACCCTGAGATCATGACCTGAGCTAAAATCAAGAGTCCAACCCTCAAAGGCTCAACCAACTGAGCCACTCAGCTGTCCCTTACTTAATCTTTTTATCATCATGCATCTTTCTAGATTCTAAAACTACAGATATAATTAAACATCAGGCAAAAATCACAGCCCCACATAACTCACATACTAGTCAAAAATAAAAACAAATTCAAATGATAAATTATAGATTATAGTAATAAACAAAACAGGTAAAGCACAGAAGGTAGAAAAGTGTGTGTGTATCAAATGTGTTGTTTCAATAGGATGGTTCTAATCTTGATTAAGAAGACATTTGGTCAAAGACCTGAAGGAAGCAAGGGAGTGAGCTCTCAGGTATCTGGAGTAAAGACAGTCTAGGTACCTGAAATACCAAGTGCAAAGTCCTAAGCTGAGAACATGCCTGGACTCTAAAGGACTAAGAAACAGCCTGGAGGTCACTGTTGGAGCAGAGTGAACAAGGGGAGAGTAACTCAGAGGAGTAATGATAGCCAATGCCCGTATTCTTACTTCCAGTCTACAGATGACAGCAGCTACCATGCCTGACTTGTCTTAGGACCCATATGAGTTAAGGTTTTTATCCTAGATTAAAACCAGATCCTCTGAATCCAAATTCAGAAACTTTCCTATGAGACAGGAGAACCTGCAAATGTATACTCAGAAACAAGTTTGAGAAAACAATAACCTTAGAGAAATAATGAAAAATGAGGGAGACACAAATACACTAAGGTCAGTCTATATACAAATGTACAAAAAGGAGAAATAGATAGACAATGAAAACTGAAAAATTAAAGTTGATCATTTTGATGCTAGCCCTAGTAAGATTCAAAAAGTATCATATCAGTAAACAGTTGCTTTGAGGGCATTAGAATGCAATATGAGAGCAAAATTATCTAATGCTGGCTTATTAAAAATATAGTGCAAGCAATCTGAATTTTATTTTCTCATATTTACGTATGAGAATTTACATATGTACATACATTATTTACATATATATTATATATATACATAAATATGTATAAATATTAAATATACATATATATTTTTTTCTGCTTGGGATGAGGAAAGGTATAGATATAATGAATGTTGAAAAGGCATTGAATCATTTTTCTCAGTATACCTATATGAATAACATGAAGCCAGTTAAACAGTTATTCCTAGGAAGTACTGACTAATGAAGCAAGGACAGTCTATTTTAAATTCTTATCATATGCTTCAATGTACCCTTGTATATGCCCTGTAAGTGCAAAATATACCAGAGGAAGGATGTGTCCTAGTGTTCAACTAAACTATTTGGATAAACCAGCTGCCGAGTAAAATCCTGACTCACTTCATCTTGGAAAAAAACTGACACTAATTTTTAGGTGATTTTGATAGTAGGGATTAATTGATCTCTTACAATTAAAAGTATTTGAGCTAACTCAAATGACTGGGATAATCACATAAATGATTTTAAGAGTGAGTTGGGCATAGCTGAATTTCCAGGGACACTATTATTCTTTCCCCTGTAGTATAATAAAATAATTTCAAATAATTTTCATTTTCTTTAAAATGATAAACAACAAATGTAAGGGGAAAGAAAGGAAAAACAACAGAAACCAACCTTCCATTTTTCAGCATGGCATATTCTTGATATAAGCACAGCTGCTGCTGCAGGCAAGCCTATTACAAATGCAAGTAAACTCATTTTTCCCCACAAATAATATTTTCATTAATTTCACAGTGTTTCAGGAATAAATCACATTGTACTAGATCCTTTGGAGCTTCAAAGAAACAAAACTGGCCTTCCTAAATAGATTATTGACCACAGCAAAGGTTTGTCAAGTATTAGTTTCTCTGTTATTATGAATTATGGGTTTTCCCTTATTCCTTTATAAAATGATATTATTAGGCTGCTCATAATCACTATAATTCATATAAAATTACTTATAGCATAGTTTTTATAAGAACAAGAAAATTGGGAGATGCAGCAAAATTAATCATCTTAAATTCAAGGAAAGATACTGTGTTTATTCACATAGTATGTCTATGACATTTAGAATATTTTAGTAGTATGAAACTGGGATTTAAAGGCAGGAAAGTCAAATTCACATTCCTGTTTATTCACAGTTGTGTGACTTTGAGCAAGCTACATAGTCTCTTTTAGCCCCCCTAATTCATAATAGAAAGAAAAGAGATGAAAAAAATAGTTACAAATATTGACAGATTTGTGGTATGGTCCTTAGACATTGAAGTGGTTTCCTTATCTGCTCTGGGTTTCTTGTTTTTATTTCATTTTGTTTGGTTTGGTTTGGTTTGGTTAAGTGGCATATAAAAATCGTGTATTCAGAATGAAATAGTAAGGAGACAACTTATGCGAGGTTTGATGATAGTTGAAGGAGACTGAAATACTCATGGAAAGTGGAAAACAAAACATTTAGAAAAACAGTTGCTTAGTGGAATTGGAGACCAAGTTGAAATTGTTGATAATTTATAGTTGTAAATATGCTCAATTGATTTTTCCCTCAGAAATACTCTGAAACCCAACTTTGGGCAACACAATGCAGACTATTAAGTTATCCAGGTTTACAGTTTTGTTATTTGATGTAGTGAAAGGACAAGGGAGAAGTGGGGTCAGAGAATGAGTGACATGACTGAGTGCATCAAAACTGGGAACACAATAGAATTCAATAAGCCAGTAATTCAAAAGAATTTGGTAAACAGTTGTAATGGGCATAGGTTTACAAAGAAATTGAGAAAACAATAGAAAGGTAAGGTCCTAAAGCAAAATGTCTGATTTCATGTTTTGTTTTGTTTTTTTGTTTGTTTGTTTGTTTTGGTTTTGGTTTTGGTTTTTTTTCCAGGTAGAACAGTATAACAAAAGGGCTGTCAGTATGTAATCCTGGATTGTCTGGCCAAAGTGTAGAGACAAGAAAAGTCATGGTATTTAAGATGTTTGGAAAACTGAGAGGCTAGGCTTTTTACAAGACCTCTATAGAGATTTCATATGGATTTTGAAGTCCTTCATGATGGTTGGGGTTTCCACAGAAAGATGATACACTATACTCTATTTTCTGAATTTGCTGAAGGGTGAAGAACATATGAAGACACTCTACGGGTGACATGAAAATGAGGGTGGTAGAGGCAAGTTGCACAACTCACAAAGAAGTGAGGATTTTATAACAGAGTAAAATTATAATGTTCTGCATTTGGTCAGGTGGAGGAAGGTCAGTAGTAGCTAGGTCAGTTGGAGATTTCTAATGTACATAAATATCATAAGATCCGTAGAGTGTGAGAAAATTTACACTTTTTCAACAGGTGGAGGTGCAATTAAAGTAGGACCTTCGTTGAGAATCTGATTTTAGACAAGACAAGGCAGCAGAGGAAATATCTAGTCAAAAGACTGAAACAAAATACACTTTATTAATTTGGATCAGGATTGAGTTTTGAAAGAAATAATGAATGATTGGCTAAGAGGAGAAATATGAGGAGTATCTTTATAAAATATCTAAGAAGAAAAACCTTTCTTCTTTGAATGAAGAAAAATGGTCCTTGTGGATTCAGTTACAAAACAGACATATGCCGGGTTGCCTGGATGGCTCAGTGGGTTAAAGCCTCTGCCTTGGGCTCAGGTCCTGATCTCAGGGTCCTGGGATCAAGCTCTGTGTCAGGCTCTCTGCTCAGCAGGGACCCTGCTTCCCTTCCTCTCTCTCTGCCTGCCTCTCTGCCTATTTGTGATCTCTGTCTGTCAAATGAATAAATAAAATCTTTAAAAAAAATAGACATATGTCATTTTATCATATTTACTTTGTTGTATGTTGTGGATATTGCTTTTTTAAAATTTTTTTTATTTTTTATAAACATGTATTTTTATCATGGGGACTTAAGTGGGTAGGAGAAGAATCAATGAAACAAGATGGGATTGGGAGGGAGACAAACCATAAGTGACTCTTAATCTTGCTTTTTTTTTTTTTTTTAACAAATTAAAGGTCTGTGATAATCCTGCATGTGCAAGTCTATCAGCAACACTTTCCCAACTGTATTCATTTGCCTCTTCTTTTTGTGTCACATGATGGTAATTCTCTCAATATTTCAAACTTTTCCATTATTATTATATTTATTGTGGTGATCTATAATTAGTGATGTTTGTTGTTGCTATTATAATTGTTTTGAGGTGCCACAAACCATGACCCTTCTGGACAGAGTACTTGATAAATGGGTGTGTGTTTGGTTGCTCCATTGAATAGCTGTTACCCCATCTCTCTCTTTCTCTTCAGGCCCCCCTATTCCCTGGGAACAACAATATTGAAATGAGGCCAATTAACAACCTGCAATTGTTCAAGTGAAAGGAAGAGCAACATGTTCCTCACTTTAGATCAAAAGCTAGAAATGATTAAGTTTAGTGAGGAGAGTATATAGAAAGCTAATAGACCAAAATCTAGGCCTCCTGCACCAAATAGTTAACTATATAATGAATGCAAGAATTTCTTGAAGGAAATTAAAAATGTTACTCTGGACAACATGCAAATGATAAGGAAGTGAAACAGCTTTATTACTATATGGAGAAAGTCTGAGTGGTCTGGAGAGATCAAACCAGACACAATATTACCTTAAGCCAAAGCCTAATCCAGGGCACAACCCCAACTCCCTTCCATTCTGTGAAGGCTGAGAGAGGTGAGCAAGCTATATAGGAAAAGGCTGAAGCTAGCAGAGGTGGGTTCATGAGGTTTAAGGTAAGAATCCAGATCCAGAACATAAACATCCAGGTCCACAAGTTGAAGCAGCAAGTACTGATGTAGAAGCTGCAGCAAGGTACCCAGAAGATCCAGCTAAGAGAACTCATCAATGTGGCTACCCTAAATAATAGATCTTCAATGTAGAAAATCTATTGGAAGAAGATGCCATCTGAGACTTTCATATCTAGAGAGAAAAGTCAGTGCCTGGCTTCAAAGCTTCAAAGACAGGTTGAGTGTGATGTTCAACTGATGTTCAGTTGAAGCCGATGCTTTATTTACCATTCAGAAACTCCTAGGGCCTTTAAGAATTATGCATTCTGCTTGTGCTCTAGAAATGAAACAAAGCTGGAATGTCAACACATCTGTTTATAACACAGTTTACACTATTGAGACCTACTGTTCAGATTCAGCAAAAAGATTCCATTGAAAATATTACTGCTCACTGACAATGTACCTGGTCGTTCAAGAACTCTGATGAAAATGTACAATGAGATCAATGTAGTTTTCATGCCTGTTAACACAACATTCATTCTGCAGCCTATGGATCAAGGAGTCATTTCAACTTTCAAGTCTTATTAGTTAAGAGATACATTTTGTAAGGCTATTGCTACCACAGATAGTGATTTCTCTGATGAATGTAGGAAAAGTAAATTGAAAAATATTCTGGAAAGAATTCAACATTCTAGATGCCAAAAGAATAAATGAAAGAAGATGGGATTGGGAGGGAGACAAACCATAAGTGACTCTTAATCTCACAAAACAAACTGAGGGTTGCTGGGGGGAGGGGTTTTGGGAGAAGGGGGTGGGATTATGGACATTGGGGAGGGTATGTGTTTTGGTGAGTGCTGTGAAGTGTGTAAACCTGGTGATTCACAGACCTGTACCCCTGGGGATAAAAATATATGTTTATAAAAAATAAAAAAATTATATTAAAAAAATAAAAATAAAAATAAAATAAAATATTTAAAAAAGAACATTTTTAATTCATATGAAAAAGTCAAAATATCAATATTAACAGGAGTTTGGAAAAAGTTGATTCCAACTCTCAAGGATGACTTTGAGGGGTTCAAGACTTCAGTGGAGGAAGTAACTGCAGATACAATAGAAAAACTGAAACAACTAGAATTAGAGGTGGGTCCTGAGGATGTAACCTAATTGCTACAATGTTATGATAAAACTTAAACAGATGGCATGTTGTTTCTTGTGAGCAAAGAAAGTGGTTTCTTGAGTTGGAATCTACTCCTGGTGAAAACGCTATGAACATTATTGAAATGCCAACAAAGAATTTAGAATAGTACATAAATTTAATTGATAAACAGTAGCAGAATTTGAAAGGACTAACTCTAATTTTATTTATTTATTTATTTATTTATTTATTTATTTATTTATTTTAGACAGAGAGAACATGTAAGTGGGGAGGTGGTATAGAGGAAGGAAGAGGAAGAGAGAGAATCTCAAGCAGACTCAACACTAAGACAGAGCCTGAAGCTGGGCTCCATCCTACAACCCTGAGATCATGAACTGATCCCAAACCAAGAGTCAGACGCTCAACTGACTAAGCCACCCAGGCACCCTGGATTGACTCTAATTAAAAAAAAAAAAAAAATACTGTGGGTGAAATGCTAACAATCAATGTTACATACTCCTGAGAAATCATTTCTGAAAGGAAGAGTCAATGTGTTAAGCTTCACTATTGTCTCATTTTGATAAATTGCGATGACCACCCTAAACTTCAGCTCCACCACTCTGGTCAGTGAGCATCCATCAACAACCAGCAAGAACCTCCAACAGCAAAAAGATTATAACTCAATGAAAACTTAGATGATGATTGGCATTTTTTTTTTCTGGGAAAATTAAGCTTATTGAACTCATGCTTGGTGAAATCTCTCAAATCTATTTTAGAAATGAAGTCATGTTTTTTGTTTTTAACTTGTATTAGTGACACAGTCTAGTCATGAAATTTATTTATAGTATTACAAGCTTTTATTTAACAATGAATTTTTTCATTAACATGTAATGTATTATTTGTTTCAGGGATACAGATCTGTGAGTCATTGGTCTTAATACAATTCAAGGTACTCACCATAGCACATAACCTCCCCAATGTCCATCACCCAGCCATCCTATCCCTCCCCACCCACCATCCCCTCCAGCAACCCTCAGTTTGATTCCTGAGATTAAGAATCTCTTACATTCTTACACAATTCACAGCACCCCTCATACCACATACTCTCTCCCATGTCCATCACCCAGCCGCACCATCCCTCCCATTCCCCCTCCCCTCCAGCAATCCACAGTCTGTTTCCTGAGATTGAGAGTCTCTTATGGTTTGTCTCCCTCTCTGGTTTCATCTTGTTTCATTTTTCCCTCCCTTCCCCCAACAACCCCTCACCCTGTCTCTCAAATTCCTCATATCAGAGAGATCATATAATAATTATATTACTCTAATTACTTATTTCACTTAGCATAATACCTTCTAGTTCCATCCATGTTGCAAATGGCAAGATTTGGGTTTTTTTTTTTTTTTTTTTTGGATGGCTGCACAATATTCCATACCACAGTCTTCTTATCCATCTATCTATTAACGGACATCTAGGCTCTTTCCATAGTTTGGCTATTGTGGGCATTGCTGCTATAAACATTCAGGTGCATATGCCCCTTATGATCCCTATATTTGTATCTTTAGGGTAAATACCCAGTAGTCCAATTGCTGTGTCATAGGGTAGCTCTATTTTCAACTTTCTGAGGAACCCCCATATGTTTTCCAGAGTGGCTACACCAGCTTGCATTCCCACCAACAGTATAGGAGGATTCCCCTTTCTCTGCATTCTCACCAACACCTGTCAGTTTCCCGACTGCTAATTTTAGCCATTCTGACTGGTATGAGGTGGTATCTCACTGTGGTTTTGATTTGTATTTTCCTGGTGCTGAGTGATATTGAGTACTTTTTCATGTGTCTGTTGGCCATTTGGTTGTCTTCTTTGCAGAAATGTCTGTTTATGTCTTCTGCCCATTTCTTGGTTGGATTCTTTGTTCTTTGGGTGCTGAGATTCATAAATTGTTTATAGATTTTGGATACTAGCCCTTTATCTGATATGTGAGCAAATAATGCCTTTGTATGCAGTAAGTCCCTTACCTTACTTGATAGTCTCTTAACTCTTCAACTTCTTTTATTTCAAATACTTAGAGATTATATACTGTATACATGATACTATGGTAGTTGCTTGATGTTGATGCATAAAACAGAGTTCCTAATGAGAAAGAACTGATTATGTAATGGTGTACAAAGTTGGTCCCCTACTTAATGCCATAACTTTAAATTCTTCAAAAATGACACTTATGATACGGCCAGTGATATCTATTTCCTCGCTAATCTATAAATTCCATGACAACCTGGGTTGTGTCTGCTTTGCTTATTCTTAATCTGCATAGTCTGGCTTTATCCTTGTCAGATGTCAAGATTTTGTAAATATTTCTTGAATGAATGGATGATGCAAGTTTGCAATAGTATTGATAATCCTGAAGTGTATTCTACATAGTCCCCAGTGGAACCATGCCCTAACTGAATACAGAATGAACATTCATTAACACATTCTTCATGGCTTTCCCTCCCTTGTCTGACTCACTCTACTTGCTCACTCATTTCTACTTCTCCTCAGTATTAACCTCCAGAAAAGTACTCACAGGCAGCATCCTCTCCCCCCACATACCACAGACAAGTAAATGTATTCTAAAGAGATACAACACAAAGTGTTGGTGTTTAACATCTAGTTGACAGGATGAGGAAAATAGCATTTGAGAATGGATTTTTTAAAAATGGACCAGACTGAGACAGATTGGCATGAGTAGAGATATTCAAGAAGAAAGACATATAGGAAGAGAGTGCGTGCAAATGAAGAATTGTAATTCTGATACCCAGGTACTATTTAGTTTATGGAGATAAATATAGGTATGTATGTATGTATGTATATGTCATTTATATATGGGTTTCAATATTTGGGTAAGGAGAGAATGAATGAATTCCAAGCTTATCTTCCTTGAGGGTTTTTTTTTTTAATTGTGTCCACATATTAATTTAATACATTTTCTTGTCTGTGGTATGCGGGGGGATGCTGCTTGTGAGTACTTTTCTGGAGGTTGCTACTGAGAAGGAGCAGAAATGAGTGAGTGAGGAGAGTGAGTCAGTCGAGGGAGGGAAAGCCATGAAGAATGTGTTAATGAATGTTCATTCTGTATTTAATTAGGGCATGGTTCCACTGGGGACTGTGTAGAATACACTTCAGGATTATCAAGGCTTTATTTCCACTTGCTTCTCTCTACTCCCTTAAAAAAAAAAAATCTATAGAAGCCATTTTTTTTTTTTAAAGATTTTATTTATTTTATTTGACAGAGAGAGATCACAAGTAGGCAAAGAGGCAGGCAGAGACAGAGGGGGAAGCAGGCTCCCTGCTGAGCAGAGAGCCCGATGCGGGGCTCGATCCCAGGACTCTGAGATCATGACCTGAGCCGAAGGCAGCGGCTTAATCCACTGAGCCACCCAGGCGCCCCTATAGAAGCCATTTTGATTTTGATCACTTTTTTCCAGTTTTTTTTTTTTTTCTTTAGTTCTCTTTCCTTTGGTATCACCTTAGTAATTATGAGGGCAATGCTTTAAGTTTCTGGTAACAATTCTGCAGTGATTAGCTTGCTTAGTAATTAGTAATTAGTTTGCTTAGTAATGCTAAGTGGGTCTTTCATTTTGCTGAGAACATGAAAGCCATTATTCTGCTAAGATTTCAATATATATATGATGGTCAGTATTTCTATATATACTTAACCTGCTCTGTTATTACCTTCAAATCAGTCACAAATATTTTTGCTTACCATATGGATTTTAGTTTGCATACGTGTTTTTGAAAATGAAAAGATTGCTTTGGAATTGTTTTAATGTGCTTGGGTTTAGAGCATCATCATACAGCAGGCAAAGGTCTTCTCTTCTTTTGGATTTTAGTGTTTGTTATCTAACACAGTCCTGGTAAAACCATAAGAATTGAGAAAGTATATGTGATTATTTGGTCATTAAAATTAGATATTGCTTTTTCCTACCTTTTTGGAAAATGTTTCAAGGATGTAGAAAACACTATTTTGAATTTCATTTGAAATATGAATGCTTTCTACTTGCCTTAGTACATTTATTCCATTAATAATGTATTTATCAGGAAAAAAATGTAGCTCCTCTTAACAATGTAGTATAAAGTACTTATATTTATATATACTAAATATTCAGATATTTGGCATATATGGCATGCAGTATTGAAAAAAAAGATATTAGCCATAGTTTTCCAAATATATGAAAATACTTCCTGGCATTTATTCATGTAATAAGTACTGAATGGTATCTACACTGTGAAAATTACTAGATTATATGAAAATTATCTTAAAATGGTAGGATTAGGGGCACCTGGGTGGCTCAGTCAGATGAATGTCTGGGTCTTAATTTCAGCTCAGGTTATGATCTCAGGGTCATGAGATTGAGTCCTGTGTTAAGCTCTGTGCTCAGCATAGAGTCTGCTTAAATTTCCCTCTCCCTTTCCCTCTACCATTCTAAAACAGAGAAGTAAAATCTTAAAAAAAAAAAAAAGTAAGATTGGTATGCATGATATTACCTGACCCACACAGAAAAGAGTAATGAGGTAGCAATGGAATGGGCGATGAGATTTGCTGTATTGCTGAGACCTGGGCCAGTTTACTAACCAAGAAGCGGCAGTAGCACTTGAGAGTAACTAGAAAAGTTTCCAATAGAATATCACTCTCAGTGTATACTGTGGAAAGATGTGATATAGAACCAAGGGCTAGGCAGCAGACTACCAGGGCACAGGTACTTACAGTAATATGTGTCAGAGAGCAACAATTTTTCAGACATATCCTATAACCCCTTATTGAGAGATTACTCATATTTTGGGCATTGAGTTAAAATACTTTCCATAAACTACCCTTAAGCCTCAAAGCCATTCTATGTGATCAGTTGTATTATTTCCCCAATTTCCAAGTTTAAAAAAAAAATGAATAGTCATAGGGCAGTTCTATTTTCAACATTTTGAGGAACCTCCATGCTGTTTTCCAGAGTGGCTGCACCAGCTTGCATTCCCACCAACAGTGTAGGAGGGTTCCCCTTTCTCCGCATCCTCGCCAGCATCTGTCATTTCCTGACTTGTTGATTTTAGCCATTCTGACTGGTGTGAGGTGATATCTCATTGTAGTTTTGATTTGTATTTCCCTGATGCCGAGTGATATGGAGCACTTTTTCATGTGTCTGTTGGCCATCTGGATGTCTTCTTTGCAGAAATGTCTGTTCATGTCCTCTGCCCATTTCTTGATTGGATTATTTGTTCTTTGGGTGTTGAGTTTGCTAAGTTCTTTATAGATTCTGGACACTAGTCCTTTATCTGATATGTCATTTGCAAAGATCTTCTCCCATTCTGTCAGTTGTCTTTTGATTTTGTTAACTGTTTCCTTTGCTGTGCAAAAGCTTTTGATCTTGATGAAATCCCAGTAGTTCATTTTTTCCCTTGCTTCCCTTGCCTTTTGCGTTGTTCCTAGGAAGATGTTGCTGCGGCAGAGGTCGAAGAGGTTGCTGCCCGTGTTCTCCTCAAGGATTTTGATGGATTCCTTTCGTACATTGAGGTCCTTCATCCATTTTGAGTCTATTTTTGTGTGTGGTGTAAGGAAATGGTCCAATTTCATTTTTCTGCATGTGGCTGTCCAATTTTCCCAGCACCATTTATTGAAAAGGCTGTCTTTTTTCCATTGGACATTCTTTCCTGCTTTGTCGAAGATTAGTTGACCATAGATTTGAGGGTCTATTTCTGGGCTCTCTATTCTGTTCCATTGATCTATGTGTCTGTTTTTGTGCCAGTACCATGCTGTCTTGATGATAACAGCTTTGTAATAGAGCTTGAAGTCCGGAATTGTGATGCCACCAACGTTGGCTTTCTTTTTCAATATCCCTTTGGCTATTCGAGGTCTTTTCTGGTTCCATATAAATTTTAGCATTATTTGTTCCATTTCTTTGAAAAAGATGGATGGTACTTTGATAGGAATTGCATTAAATGTGTAGATTGCTTTAGGTAGCATAGACATTTTCACAATATTTATTCTTCCAATCCAGGAGCATGGAACATTTTTCCATTTCTTTGTGTCTTCCTCAATTTCTTTCATGAGTACTTTATAGTTTTCTGAGTATAGATTCTGTGTCTCTTTGGTTAGGTTTATTCCTAGGTATCTTATGGTTTTGGATGCAATTGTAAATGGGATTGACTCCTTGATATCTCTTTCTTCTGTCTTGCTGTTGGTGTAGAGAAATGCAACTGATTTCTGTGCATTGATTTTATATCCTGACACTTTACTGAATTCCTGTATAAGTTCTAGCAGTTTTGGAGTGGAGTCTTTTGGGTTTTCCACATATAGTATCATATCATCTGCAAAGAGTGATAATTTGACTTCTTCTTTGCCGATTTGGATGCCTTTAATTTCCTTTTGTTGTCTGATTGCTGAGGCTAGGACCTCTAGTACGATGTTGAATAGCAGTGGTGATAATGGACATCCCTGCCATGTTCCTGACCTTAGCGGAAAAGCTTTCAGTTTTTCTCCATTGAGAATGATATTTGCGGTGGGTTTTTCATAGATGGCTTTGATGATATTGAGGTATGTGCCCTCTATCCCTACACTTTGAAGAGTTTTGATCAGGAAGGGATGCTGTACTTTGTCAAATGCTTTTTCAGCATCTATTGAGAGTATCATATGGTTCTTGTTCTTTCTTTTATTGATGTGTTGTATCACATTGACTGATTTGCGGATGTTGAACCAACCTTGCAGCCCTGGAATAAATCCCACTTGGTCGTGGTGAATAATCCTTTTAATGTACTGTTGAATCCTATTGGCTAGTATTTTGTTGAGTATTTTTGCATCTGTGTTCATCAAGGATATCGGTCTATAGCTCTCTTTTTTGGTGGGATCCTTGTCTGGTTTTGGGATCAAGGTGATGCTGGCCTCATAAAATGAGTTTGGAAGTTTTCCTTCCATTTCTATTTTTTGGAACAGTTTCAGGAGAATAGGAATTAGTTCTTCTTTAAATGTTTGGTAGAATTCCCCCGGGAAGCCGTCTGGCCCTGGGCTTTTGTTTGTTTGGAGATTTTTAATGACTGTTTCAATCTCCTTACTGGTTATGGGTCTGTTCAGGCTTTCTATTTCTTCCTGGCTCAGTTGTGGTAGTTTATATGTTTCTAGGAATGCATCCATTTCTGCCAGATTGTCAAATTTATTGCCGTAGAGTTGCTCATAGTATGTTCTTATAGTAGTTTGTATTTCTTTGGTGTTAGTTGTGATCTCTCCTCTTTCATTCATGATTTTATTTATTTGGGTCCTTTCTCTTTTCTTTTTGATAAGTCGGGCCAGGGGTTTATCAATTTTATTAATTCTTTCAAAGAACCAGCTCCTAGTTTCGTTGATTTGTTCTATTGTTTTTTTGGTTTCTATTTCATTGATTTCTGCTCTGATCTTTATGATTTCTCTTCTCCTGCTGGGCTTAGGGTTTCTTTCTTGTTCTTTCTCCAGCTCCTTTAGGTGCAGTGTTAGGTTGTGTACCTGAGACCTTTCTTGTTTCTTGAGAAAGGCTTGTACCACTATATATTTTCCTCTCAGGACTGCCTTTGTTGTGTCCCACAGATTTTGAACCGTTGTATTTTCATTATCATTTGTTTCCATGATTTTTTTCAATTCCTCTGCCCTATGACCCAGCAATTGCACTATTGGGTATTTACCCTAAAAATACAAATGTAGTGATCCAAAGGGGCACATGCACCCGAATGTTTATAGCAGCAATGTCCACAATAGCCAAACTATGGAAAGAACCTAGATGTCCATCAACAGATGAATGGATCAAGAAGATGTGGTATATATACACAATGGAATACTATGCAGCCATCAAAAGAAATGAAATCTTGCCATTTGCAACAACATGGATGGAACTAGAGCGTATCATGCTTAGCGAAATAAGTCAAGCAGAGAAAGACAACTATCATATGATCTCCCTGATATGAGGAAGTGGTGATACAACATGGAGGCTTAAGTGGGTAGAAGAAGAATAAATGAAACAAGATGGGATTGGGAGGGAGACAAACCATAAGTGACTCTTAATCTCACGAAACAAACTGAGGGTTGCCGGGGGGAGGGGGTTTGGGAGAAGGGGGTGGGATTATGGACATTGGGGAGGGTATGTGATTTGGTGAGTGCTGTGAAGTGTGTAAACCTGGTGATTCACAGACCTGTACCCCTGGGGATAAAAATATATGTTTTTAAAAAGAAAAAATTAAAAAAAAAAAAAGAATAGTCAATTATCTTCCCAAAATGAAAGACTATGTGATACAACAGGGATTTGAATGGATTATAAAACTATTCTTGAAACTCTTCATGCTGCCCCATCACGTACTACTTTTGGAGTTGGTTTCTGTTGAAACAGATTTCTTGGACAGCTTTTTGATGAGATGAAACAGGATCTTTTAAAGGGCCATAACTTCCAACAGAATAATTCTAAATCTAAGAATTCATTGCATGGAAATGATAAAGACTATATACAGGATTATATATAAGGGTATCATTACAGTAGTTTTTACAATAGTAAAGTGCTAGGAAAAAACTGAACTTCAGAACTAAAGGATTAGCTAAATAAATTATTTTATATTCAAAGAATGAAACACAATGCTTCCACTTAAAAATCATGTCTTATAAATTGCTTAATTATATGATAAAATGTTCATAGTTAAATTAAAAAGGAAGATACTAAAAGTTTATGTTCACTATCATCTTATTGAATATATGGATATAATGTTTGAAATAGAAATTACCAGAATTATTACTTCCATAGGGTTAGATCTAAAAAATCAAAAATTTAGTATCTTTTCTTCAATTTTCAATTGTCAATTTTATATGACATTATGTTCAGTTATTAAATAAATGAATAAATAAGAAACTATTCCTGTGTATTCACACTTCATATTTTATTGAATTACGTAGGTATATACAGAAAAATACTCAATGTAATGTGAAGACTTAAGATGTTCACAGGCTAGTGGCTTTCCACCCTCAATATCTAGAGAGATGAGCAAATATTAAAAATTAAGCAAATGATTCACAGACCTGTACCCCTGGGGATAAAAATATATGTTTATAAAAAATTAAAAATTAAAAATTAAAAAAAAAATTAAGCAAATGAATGAGAAATAACATTCACATTCCCCAAATGCTGCTTGTATTAATTTCTTTGGGATGCTATAAAGGATTACCACAAAGGATGCCTGAGTAGCTCAGTTGGTTGTATGTCCAAATCTTGGTTTTGGCTCAGGTAATGATCTGAGGGTTGTGAGATCAAGTCCTGCGGCAGGCTGCACATTTAGCGAGGAATCTGCTTGAGAGTCTCTCATTCTCTCTCTCTGCCCCTCCCCCGCTCATGTTTTCTCTCTCTCTCTCATAAATAAATCTTAAAACACACACACAAACACACACACACACACACACACAAGCTTGGTGGCCAGTTGTAAAGGCCAGAATTCTGAAATCAAAGTGTCTAGGTGCTTAGGTCCTACTGAGGACTCCAGGGGAAAATCCTTCCATGCCTCTTTCAGCATTAGGTAATTCCAGGCATATTTCAGTTTGGTACTGCGTAACTCCAGTCTCTGCTCTATCATCACATGGTTTCCTGTCCTGGGTATCTCTGTGCCCCAAACTTTCTTCCTTTCTCTTATAAAAAAGATCATTAGAGTTGGGCCCACTCTAAATCCAGGATTATCTCATTTTGAAATTGGCAATTCAATTGCTACTACAGAAGATCTATTTCTCTTTTTTTAAGCATTTTTTAAAATTTATTTATGTGACAAAGAGAGAGATCAGAAGTAGACAGAGAGGCAGGCAGACAGGAGGGGGAAGCAGGCTCTCTGCTGAGCAGGGAGCCTGATGTGGAGCTCAATCCCAGAACCCTGAGATCATAACCTGAGCTAAAGGCAGAGGCTTAACCCACTGAGCCACCCAGGCACCCCTAAAAGATCTATTTCTAAATAATTTCACATTCATAGCTACATGGGTTAGGATTTGAACATATTTTCAGGGACCACTATTCTATTCTGCATTGGGGTCTGCATTGGCTATAAGCAGCATATGTCTAACTCCCCTCACTTTGTACAAGTGTTTGCTAACACATTAAGTTTTTTCATATCCATCCTATTTAACCAGGCAACTCCCATCTTGTATTTGCTCTCATCATCCTATCTTGAATCATAATAAACAAATTTTATAATACATAACTTACATATGTATCATGTTGGTTACACAAGCACACATGTGTGTAAATACCATTAAAGCAGATCTTTTGATCATTTTCTCTATGGACTTTAAACAAACAACTAGAATATTTAAGTTGGTCAATAAATATTACTTAAATTAATGGAAAGTCGTATTATTCCTCTCCTCTTAGCCATCTAATAGCACCCCATTTCACTCAGAATGAGACATTTACACTCAAGCTATAATATTTTTATTATGGACTATAACATAAAATCTATGAAACATAAATGTACATCTTAAATAATATATAAAACTAATTCATGTAACCATTATTTAGTTAAGGAAATAGAATATTGCCAATACCTCTAGAAAGCTCCCATGTGTGTTTTCCTGGTCATAATTTCTTTCTTCTTTCATAGAGGTTACCTCAGCTCTGATATCTGTGATAATTATTTCTATGTTTTTCTTTATACCTCTTATACTTGTCCAATTATGTATCAATAAACAAAATTTAGTGCTTTTTTAAAATGTATGTAAATTTGTACATTCACACCACCCACATGCAGTTTTGTTTTGCTCTTTTTCTGGCTTTGGGTGGCTAAATCATGTTTCTAAATTTTATCTATATTGAGGCTAGATATACATATTATTTTCTCTAACTTCTCTCACTGTAGCTATAACATTGTATAGATACAACACAATTTATTAATCCATACTCCTACCAAACACTTGGTTTGTTTCCAGCTGGGGTACTTATGAATAATGCTGTTATAAATATTCTATACATTTAACTTGCTACACATAGGCATGCAATACTATAGATTATATAACAAAGTATTAAATTAATCATATTCAATTAGAGATATTCATTTTGAGGAAATGGGCCCAACTCTTTTGCAAATAAAAATTATCATTCTATACTCCAACAGCATTATATCAATATATGTTTTCTCTAACACTTGGTTTTGTTAGACATTTAATGTTTGTGAGTATGCAGTGGTATCTAACATTCTGATTTTAGTTTTCATTCCCCTAATTACAAGTGAAGCTAAGCACTTTTTATATGCTATTTGATATTTTTTTTCTCCATTATGAAATGCTGTTTTAAGAAATTTTCCCATTTTTCTACTGGGTGACTTGCTTTTAATTGATTTATCACTGTATTTATATATTCTGAATATGAGCCTTTGTTGGTTTATGGGTCACAATTATTAAACTCAACACTCATTTTTCTTTGATATTGATGTTCTCTTTTGTTGACTAGAAGTCCTTAATTTTAATGTGGTCAGATTTATCAGTCATTGACTTTATATTTCATTTCCTTTGTGTCTTTATTTTTTTTTAAGATTTTATTTATTCAACAGACAGAGATCATAAGTAGACAGAGAAGCAGGCAGAGAGAGGAGGAAGCAGGCTCCTTGCTGAGCAGAGAGCCTTATGCGATGTGGGGCTTGATCCCAGAACCCTGGGATCATGACCTGAGCTGAAGGCAGAGGCTTTAACCCACTGAGCCACCCAGGCACCCCTCCTTTGTGTCTTTTTAAAAAAAAGTATTTGCGGGGCGCCTGGGTGGCTCAGTGGGTTAAGCCTCTGCCTTCGGCTCAGGTCATGATTTCAGTGTCCTGGGATCAAGCCCCACATCAGGCTCTCTGCTTGGCGGGGAGCCTGCTTCCTCTTCTCTCTCTGCCTGCCTCTCTGCCTACTTGTGATCTCTGTCTGTCAAATAAATAAATAAAATCTTTAAAAAAAAAAAAAAGTATTTGCTGTACTAACATCATGACGATATTTGTCTGTGTTTTTCTTTTCCTTTTTTTCTTTTTTTCTTAAGAGAGAGGGTGTTGGTGGGGAGGGGCGGGGGGAAAATCATAAGTGGTCTCTATGCCCAGTGTGGAGTTTTACATGGGGCTTGATCTCACAATAGTGACCTCACAATAGTGATCTCACAATAGTGAATAGTGAGCTGAAACCAAGAGTCATACACTTACCCAACTGAGCCACCCAGACACCGCACCTGTGTTTTGTTTTATGTATGGCTTTGCCAATTTAACTGTGTATAATACCTAAAATTGATATGGGGGTAGCAAATATAGTATGGACCCACTTGCATTTTGGTTTTCCATATAGGACCCCAAAAGACCCATTTCTAAGTATTGCAATGATCATAATTTCCCACTGCTACTCAGTATTATCATAAATCAAAAAGACATTTTACTACTTGTACCTCTACTTAGAATTCTTTCTTTATTATACAGTGATTTGACTATATTCTGTCTTTGTTTACTTATCATTTCCTTGCACAGGTCCCTCCTGACCACTGCATCTGAAATGGCAATCCTCTGTTAGATTCAATCCACTTATACATTTTCTTTTTCTTCGTAATATTAGTACTTGAAATTATAGTACATATTTTATTATTAATCAGGTTACTATTTATCTCTCTACATGTAAGTTCAATGAGGAAAGGGATTTTGCCTTGCCTTGTACATTGCTATGACCTATTTGTTCAGCACAATGCACTGTAAATATGCAATAAACATTTGTTGAATGAATGAATGAATAAATTAGTAAATTAAAGCAAAGGAGATATTATCCTGTTTAATATCCAAATGTTCAATATCCAAATATTATTCTGTTATAATATCAATATATGATTATTTAAAAAGCTAAAAATATAAGCAAGGGGATAAAATATTCAGATGTGTAAATAGGAAAAAACCTCGGGCCACAGTTTGAGAGAAAGGATTGGAGAAAAAGGGGATGATAAGCAGGGAGGCAAGGTAAGAGATTAAGTAGAATATTAGCCATATTAGTTAGGGTCCTCCAGAGAAACTACACACACACACACACACACATACACACACAATTACATATATATATATATATAAATATATATATGTAAATAATATATATTCAAAAATAAATAGTATTTATATATTCTGAATATGAGTCTTTCTTGGTTTATAGGTCAGAATTATTTGACTCAACACTTGCTTTTCTTTGATTTTAATATTCTCTTTTGATGAATAGAAGTTCTTAATTTTAATATGGCCAGATTTATCAGTCACTGACTTTATTAAAAGTTGATCAGATGATTAGAAATGTATAATTGTAGCAGCTTGATAAAGGGATCTGTGTCGAAACAGGAAGTCTTGGAGTAGGGATAGAGATGAACACATAGTAATTGGTAGGAGGGTTCAAGGAAATGAACCTGATTAAAGACTTTAACACTAGATTGAAAAGAGGAGCACACTTGAGGCTCTTTGATATTAACGTATGCCATATATGGCCTCTGAGTAAGCAGTTACTAGTGACTAAAAAAGCTGTTGTGAAATTGGGTTATGTGCATAGCAATTTTACAAAAGAGTCTCCCTCATGTTGCTATTAATTGCTTTTATGTAATATAGTCATACAACAAATCAAAGATAAATGTTGTATGAATCATAAAACATAAATATGGTGGAAACAGTTATCTTTAGAAATTTCAGGGTTTCTTTTCAATGTAGAAGTGAGTGACTCTCCAATCATCAATTAAATAGCACTAAAGCTCAATCTATGAAAAGTAATTGATATTATGTAATGGATATTTTTTCTTGGTTGGTTTGAAAAGCTTACATGGGGAATGGTCTAATACAAATACTGCCAGGTTAACTTTAGTATACATCTTAAAGCAGAATGAAACAGACATATTCAACTCCACGTTTGTAAAAATATCTTAAGCGATTAAAACAATCAAACTTATAGAATTTTTTAAGAAATTGAATGCCTTTTTCTCTGTTTATTCTCTGATAAAACTTAAGAGAGACTGCCCTTGGAAGACTGGTTCCATATGGAATGCAAACATCCCAGCACCAACATTCATGTGAGTTAGAAACATCTAATACCAACTGTGTGCAGTGTCACTATTGACCAAAATGCTACTGGATGCCTTTGAAATAACCACCTAAGGAGTGCTTGGGTGGTTCAGTGGGTTAAAGCCTCTGCCATGGGCTCAGGTCCTGATCTCAGGGTCCTGGGATCAAGCCCCATGTTGGGTTCTCTGCTCAGTGGGGAGCCTGCTTCCCTCTCTCTCTCTGCCTGCTTCACTGCCTACTTTTGATCTTTCTCTCTGTCAAATAAACAAATAATCTTAAAAAAAAGAAATAACTTAAATTCTTTTTTCCCCAAGGAGCACTCATATAGCTGTATATTTTTCATATTGATCTGATATGTAAGTATAGGTCTGATATAGATCTGATGTATAGACTTTAATCTGATATATAGACTACACCATAACAAATTTCTAAAAATACTATTTTGACTATAAAAAACTTCATTTGACTGTAAGTAAGGATATGCCTTTTTTTAATACAGAAGTGTGGTACTCATGTGTAGTTTATATGGAGACATAAACACATTTAAATTTTGATTAAATATGGAAGCAATAAGGTACAAATTTAGTTAGCAATGATGTTCAGACTATTGCAGATACTTTATAAAACATGTCAGTAAATCAGCCAATCTTATAGGTTACAAATATGATTAATTATAAACATGTTTACATTCTACTTTACTATTTTAGAGATTCATATAATATTTCAAAGTTTCTCATGTATTTCTTTAACTCTGTAAAAAATATTTTCATTTGTTTTTATGGATTTAAAGTAATCAACACACAATTTATTTTTAAGATACTCAAGGTTAAGGAGACTTAACCAAGAAAGGATGCTGGAAACCCTTTCTCTATTTCTCTCCTTCTCAACCCTAATCTTCAGTGTAGTCAATTGTTGCATATAGGTGACAATCTCTCTTAAATTATAATCCTGGTGTCACCACAGACATATTCCTTGCAAGTATGACAGAAGGTTTTCCTCTCTTTCTAGGTAGTAGAAATTTTAATGAATAGCTATTCTTCAGCATGAAGGGCTTTTAAAGTTGAAGAGAGTAATGGACCTGCTGATAATCTTGTTTCTTCCCATAGTTTAGATGGATGGGATTTAGAGGGAAAGTACACCCTTTGTCTGGCTTATCAAGGTAAGCCAGCTACTGAACTCTCACAATACATTAAATTTTGTGCCATTACTCTTTTTATTCACATGGATTTTCTTTTTTTTTTTTTTAAAGATTTTATTTATTTATTTGACAGAGAGAAATCACAAGTAGATGGAGAGGCAGGCAGAGAGAGAGAGAGAGGGAAGCAGGCTCCCTGCCGAGCAGAGAGCCGGATGCGGGACTCGATTCCAGGACCCTGAGATCATGACCTGAGCCGAAGGCAGTGGCTTAACCCACTGAGCCACCCAGGAGCCCCTTCACATGGATTTTCATCGTTCATCTCATTTTTATCTCTCGAATTCTGAGAAAAAAATGAATATAGAGTTTTTTGATAAATCTTGATTAACTACAAATACTATTTGTAAATATAGCTTTGGCACAGTTGTGAATGAAACAAAAGTAATTTATGTATGTGTACATACTTATTTTAAGTAGATTTTGTGCTGATTTCTGAAAACTAATGTCTCCACTGTTATATTTCAAAATGAGTATATTTTCAGATGTACTTGATAAAGAAAGTGATTTTCTAAAGGCTTTAAAAATAAAGATTCATCTAATGGAGTTTTGGTTTTAAAAAGAGTGCATATATATTTTATTCTTAAAAGTCTTTTTACTGAGTTCCCATGGGATATTAATGCCCACGTTTTAGTATGTTTCTTGTCGAGCTTAATGTACCAAAGGCAAAACTAAGTGCATTGAATTTTGTAAGGGGTGTGTGTGTGTCTGTGTGTGTGTGTGTGTGTGTGTATGCGTGTGTCTATACAAGATAGCAGTCCTTTAAGGGAAAAACATGAAATGTAAGTCTATAAAACTTTATTTTTAGACTTTTGTTGCTTTTTACTGCTTTTCTATTAAAGTTAATTATAGTAGTGTAAGAAAACTTGTACTTCAAACACATCACTTTTTTCAAGCTCCCTAATATGACTAAATACTAAAATTGTATCTTGCATAATTGCGGATAAACTTCAGTCCAATACGTATGGAAAAGAAGATTTAGTTCTAAAATAACATGGACCAAGACCAATCATTCATATTTAAATTAGAGAAAAATGAGAGAAACGTGATCTATGTGCAATTTGAGATCTTAAATAACTATTATTCATAGTGTGGCTATGTAAGAACTACACAATTTTAGGGGTAAAGAAGCATATCTGAAATATACTTTCAGGTATTTCAGAAAAAAGCTAAGGTAGATTATGTGTCTATATCTAAATGAAAATCTATATTACTACATTTCTCTAAATCTGTATCATCATCTATACATATGCCATATCTATACTCGTATCTGTATTTACTTATGTCTGTAACTATCCATGAAGAAGGAGAGTGTGACAAATATACTAAGGATATTCTTCTATCTCTCTTCTAATAGTCAAATATTCTATGCTATTTATATTCTTGTTACTCCTCCAAAAACATTATTTTTTCTTCTTCGATCTCCTCCTTGTAAGACTACATGTTTGGACCATGTCATCAAGGCTCCTATAATCTCTGGATTCCGTTTGGGTTCCACCAGTGGGGAAACTCGCCATTGAATCTGAAGGAAGAAAGAACTTGAGGTAGAGATATTTATTTATTCCTTTGCTCAATATATTAACTTTTTCCAGGTTTTAGTAACCTGTGTCTTTCTTCATGTCTTAATGGCTAGGGATGGTAACAACTTTAGACTACTAGACACATTTTCCCTTGTGTTTTTTTTTATACTTCACTAACACCTTTGCAGTTATTCCTTTGTAAATAAAACCTCTTTAAATTAACCATGAATGAGTGTTCAATTCCCCTTTGGGATATTTTCTGATAGAGGTGCTAATCCTATTGACCAGTAAGTCATGGTCACTATGTTAAAAGCACTACATAAATTTTTGTAATTCTTGCAAATATATGCAACCTTAATGACATCATCTGCATTTTAGAAATGAGAGAACGGATTCCTGGGTTCCAATAACTTATTGTTATAAACAAAATTGTGCTTCCCCCAGAATTTATATGTTGAAATCTTAATCCCCAATGCTTTAAAATATTACTTTGTTTGAAGATAAGGCCTTTAAATTAGGGGCCCTTGGTTGGCTCAGTTGGTGTACCACCTAACTCTTGATTTTAGCTAAGGTCCTGATCTTGGGGTTGTAAGATAGAGCCCTGCATCACATGCTACACTCAGCACAAAGTCTGATATCCTCTCTCTCCTCTTCCTCTAACTAGACTCCATTCATGTACTCATCTCCAAATTAACTAATTAATTATTTATTTATTTTTAAAAAGAAAAATAATGATTAAGTTAAAATGAGGCTATTAGGGAGAGCCCTAATTCAAACTAATGTCCTTATAAAAAGAAACAACTGCATACGGACTAAGGGATGACCATATGAGGAGGGCACAATAGGAAGGTGGTCACCTGCAAGTCAAAGAAAGAGACCTCAGAACAAACAAACTCTGTCAACATCAGAACTCTGAAAAAATAATTTTTTTAAACCACCCAGTATATAGTACTTTGTTATGGCAGTCCAAGCAAACAAATACACTTGCTTAGTCCATAGGTAAAATAACCTTCCCTAAAAAGGTGCAGGATTTGTCACAGTTTTGTCAACCCAGTACTATGTTCACCATATCATCTTTCTCTTCTAATTCATTTTGTCAGTTATTTATCATTTGCTGATGGCTTCATAAGATTTTGTATTGACATCTCTTAATTAGATTATAAAAGTATTAAAAGCAGTTTTATAATTATATATCCTCACATGATAAGGATGGTTAATAATTATTTAAGACTTGCCGTGTACCAGGCTGTTTGTAATTGCATAACTTACATTATGTCACTGAATCCTTCAAAATATCCATTATTTTATTATAGTTTTATGTGTATTTTATAGATGAGAATGTGAAATGCAGAGAACTTAAGCAGCTTGCTTAAATTTATGGAATTGGTAATCTGCACAGCCAAGATTCTTACTTAAACACTTAACTATGTGGATTATGCTGTAATCATGATCCCTAGCCGAGAGCAGAGCCCAGTGATCTAACATGAGCACATAAAGTAAATGCTTGAATAAAAAAAAAGAAAAAAAAGTATTGGGGTAATACTAAATAATTTTAAGCATAGAGAAAATAATAAAAAATAAGCATCAGTTTAATATTACATTTAAAAATCAAGATACTTCATTTATAAATTGTGAAAGAGTCACACTGTTTTTCTTCTTAAATTATAATTCTTACAGTCTTGTGAATATCTTCAAACTAAAAAATAATGTATAAGAGTGCCTGGGTGGCTCAGTCTGCTAAACATCTGCCTAGAGATCGGGTCATGATCCTAGGGGGATGGAGCCTCCACTGGGCTTTTTGCTCAGACAAGAGCCCACTTCTCCTTTTCCCTCAGCCCCTCCTCCCTCATTCTCTCTCTCTCTCTCTATCAAATAAATAAATAAAAATCTTTTAAAAAATAGTAAGGTATACTATAAGAAGGAAGAGCTTTTGATCCATGCACTTTTCAGAGTTGAAAAACAATTCTATCATCATTAAATGGTGGCATTTTCCATCAGTTATTCCAAGATGACTCTACTTTTCTTCATAGTCTTTTTTTTTCTTAAGATCATATTTATTTATTTGACAGACAGAGATCACAAATAGGCAGAGAGGCAGGCAGAGAGAGAAAGAGAAGCAGGCTCTCTGCTCCGCTTGATCCCAGGACTCTCTGCGGGGCTTGATCCCAGGACTCTGAGATCATGACTTGATCCCAGGACTCTGAGATCATGACTTGATCCCAGGACTCTGAGATCATGACCTGACTCCAAGGCAGAGGCTTAACTCACTGAGCCACCCAGGCGCCCCACAGTCTTTATTACTATCTGACACATCATATAATTATTAGGTTATATGTTTATTTCTATCTCTTATATCTAAACTGTAAGTTCCAGAGATCAAGAGTCATGAATGAATGTAAATTAGATCCAAAAATAGTTACTATCCTTAAATGAAGGGACAAGATAGACTGGTGACACATGTATTCCTTTCACAAAATGTAGCTAGAAGGCAGCCTGCTGGAAAACAGAGAAAATAGGAAATAGAACTAGAATAGGGATTTTAAAATAACTTGTTGATATTTCTGCACATTAACATAAACACACTTCTTCATTTCAAGTTAAATGTCTTCATCATTGTCCTTCAGAACAGTAGTTTCCAAACATGAATATCTATGTATCCAAAGTATCTAGGAAAGCTTTCCCAAATACTTATTCCTGAGCCTTATCTCATAACCAGTAAAGCCAATTGTGGTAATCAATAACTTAAATTTTATTATCTGATAGTTGTGATTAGGCAGCAATATTAATAACACCAAAGGTAGAAGTCCTGTATGTAATTGTTTATTTCTAAGAGACAGAGAGAGTGGGTAGGATAGGCAGAGGCAGAGGGAGAGAGAAAATCTTAGACATGCTCCACACTTAGCATAGAGCCCAGTGCTGGGCTGGATCTCAGAACCCTGAGATCATGACCTGAGCCCAAAGCAAGAGTCAGACACCCTACTGAGCCACCCAAGCACTCCTGCACTTATTTTAAATGGAAGACGTATAAAGATATTAGTGATTTAGAAAAATGAAAGAAGCCTACATAATGATAAATAAAAATATTGATGGGAAAGAAAAATTATATCATTGAATAGATTCTTTTTCTTCTGTGCAAAAGTTATTAAAGACAACTTGAATTCATATACTAACTTTCATTATCAGAAGGTTTAGTAGTCATTTGAAATAGAAAGGACCCAACTGTTCTACTCTAAAGATGATAAAGATATCTCTCCTAGAACTGTTGAATAGTCACTGTTCTCATCTGGAAAAATCACATTACAATAATGCAATAACTTTATAAATGGAAAATTAAAGTGACCCTGACAAACTTTAAATAAAATATACCACTGCAAACCCATTTTGTAAAAGAAAAGCTAGTCTATTCTTCTTAAAGATTAGAAGGGAGGGTTTGGGGCCTCTCAGATAATATATGTGTGGTTATTAGACTACTCAGTTGACAATGAATTGTGATACGTGCCAAGAATTTTTTTCATTGCATAAGACTCATTCATTTATGAGTTCAGATCATTAATTGGGAGTTCAGATAATATTTATAAGTAACATCTTCCAGTTTTTCTCCCAAAATAATATTATTGACATTACAAATTATTACTATTTTTCTACTGACTTAAGTTGATTTTGTTGATGGGTAACAATGCAGTTACAAAGTATCAGCTGAGTTGAGTCCTCTTTCATCATTTAGCATGTGAAATGTTGTCTTTCAAATTAGTAATATTTGAAAGGAAGCCACACAACACCCTTAATATAAACAGAAAGTGAGAAGTTGTGAGGAAATGCAATACTACCTTACTTTATCCCTGAACACTTTCAAATATAGTGAACTTTGTTTCCATCCTGTCCTCAGTATCCTTTATCATTTTTTCTACAAAAAAATACAAAAATCCACAACATTTTCCAAAAGCTAAAATAATTATATATACTTCTGTCCACCCATATGTTTAAGTTCTCCTCACTATTCATTTGTATGCATAGAAATTCACCAAGTTTGGCTTGACTGAGGTACTACAATTAAAACCACAATTCTTATGTTTTTAAATAGATTTTCCTTATGAAATTTCAGAAAACATCTCTGTGCTTACATGAAAACATAATTTGTGTTGTCACAATCTAATAATTTCTAGAGAAACTCTTGGAAACTATTAGGCTGTCTGCATTCCTTTAAGTTTCTAGTTTGTGTTCAATAGCCAGGTTGCACTGGCATCTAAAAGGCAGAGAAAAATAAACAGGGACATCCATAAATTGCTTCCCTATTTGCATTATTCACATGCATTTTAGACCATAATACCATGCTAGTACATGGACGGGACTGGAAGAGATTATGCTGAGCGAAATAAGTCAAGCAAAGAGGGTCAATTATCATATGGCTTCTTTTATTTATGGAGCATAATAGGGAGATGGAGAGGAGAAGGGAGATGGAGAGGAGAAGGGAGTTGAGGGAAATTGGAAGGGGAGGTGAACCATGAGAGACTGTGGACTCTGAAAAACAACCTGATGGTTTTGAAGGGGCGGGGTGGGGGGGAGGTTGGGGGAGCCAGGTGGTGGGTATTAAGGAGGGCACGTATTGCATGGAGCATTGGGTGTGGTGCAAAAACAATGAATACTGTTACGCTGAAAAGAATTTTTAAAAAATTAAAAAAAAAATCCAGATGAAATTTTGGGTATTTTCTTGATAATTTCTAAATCCAAACTCTAATTTGTTCATGTCAAAATATTCCTAGTAACCCTTGATCCCATAGTCTTTCAAATCATACCTGCCCAATCAGTATATTTTCAAAAATTTCCAGATGGTGACTCTTTCCCACTACCTTCTGTGGTCCACTTTAATCCAAGTCACCATCATTTCTCAGGAGGATTATTGTAATAATCTTCACCTTGTTCCTGTTCCTTACACTTTGTTCTCTCAATTGAATAGCCAGCATGATATGATTAAATAGTCCCAATTGTGTGACTTCTCTGCTCGGACTGCTCAGTCCTTTTAATCTCTCTTTCAGAATGATCTTCAAATTCCAGCCATCCCTTCTCCTGCAAGCCTGATGACCTCTCTGACCTTATCCAGAATGTTCACCCTTATTTATTCCACTCTTACCCAAAGACTTTCATTTTGTTGTATGAACACACAGGCGTACTTTATTTATTCATTCACTCATTCATTTATTCATTCATTCATTCATTTGGCCTGAGAGTCTATGCAGTTTTTCTCACTCTGTAGTGACACTTTCATTCATGGCTTTCTCTCTCCCTCCCCTCAAGTGTTTGCTCAACTGTCTTGTTTGGAATGAGGAGTTCCTTGATGTTCCTACTTTAAATCACCTCCTCTTTTCTATCCCATCATCAGCATTTCTTTCTTAGAGCTTTCTTTGTATTACCTGAGAAGTTGATGTATTTTACTGGTTTGTTCAATACCTATGCTCTCCCCCATTAGAATTTAAACATCACAAATTAGGGATTTTTGTCCGTTTTCTTGACTGTTCTATTTCCAGCTCCTTGGAATAGTGCTTGGTTTATAATCTTATATTCATGAATTGATGAATTATTATAAATGAAATAGCACATTTTATGGCTGCTATTTTCTTCCAGAAAGTTGGACAACTTTTTTTTATTGCTCTTTTTTTATGGAAAAACATCTCAGGAGAAAACATATAGCATAGTTCTATTCTTGTTTTATTCTGACATGTAAAACATTATTACAGGCAGAGGTAACATCCTTAGAACAAATTGCACACTTTTGAATTAAGTAAAGGACTAAGTGCTCATTTCTTTTAAACTGGTAATATTAAGGTTCACATTATTTATTGGATAATAAAGCAGAGATATTTTTACAGGGTTGAGAAAAGTTCAGACATTTCATTCATTAAACAAAACATCCTAAAGAGAAGTAATATACAACAGTTTTATCTGTTTCCTACTAAATTTTAGAAGTAGACATAAAGTAAGAAATTGAATTATATAATATTGTCCAATTGTTAAAAACCACATGCATATCAAATATCACATGTGTCTGAGTGTTGGAGTCACACAGAGTACCTGATACTTTACTCATTAGCCTTATTCCTTATGTTCAGGGAAAATATACAGTTTTATGTTATAATGTTATAAGATTTATATGGAAAAATCAACTACTTTGGATATAGAGATTTCTCTTGAACCAAAACCTTTATTCAATATCAAGAAAATGTAGCATACAAGATCAAATCACCTGCAAATTATGGTAGGCAAATTCCTTCAGTGAAAAATCTATTCATTTTAAGATCACTCATTCGTATGTTAAGCATTAATTAAATAGAAAATATTGTTACAAATTTGTAAAGACACACACAACACAACTCTGCCAGCTGACAAATGAGGCATCATTTAATGGACT
The DNA here is from genome assembly GCF_030435805.1 of Mustela lutreola. NCBI lineage: Eukaryota > Metazoa > Chordata > Mammalia > Carnivora > Mustelidae > Mustela > Mustela lutreola. The sequence continues at coordinate 20,805,666 of NC_081290.1, forward strand.
GTCTGAATTTTTTTCTTTATTTTTTACTCCTAAAAAATCTTTTAATTTTTAGTATTGTGTCTTTTTTGTCAGGAAAAATTGTGTTGTAAAACGTGTGTTATTTTTTAGTGAAATTTGTCATTGAGGTTTTTTTTTTAATTTTTCTTCAAACAGATCATGCATATATATTCACATATATATTTGCCTCCCTTTATCCACCTGGTATTTAGTTTTTGAATAATGTGAAACTGAAGAATATGTTTTCCTAAATAGTCATTTTTCTTGCCCTTGTGGTTTCAGTTATTTTTCAAGATACTTTGTATTTTAGATTAAGTATATACATAGTAGTAGCGATTATTTAGTATCCTAATAATAGGCTATTTTCATTATTATAGATTATAAATTATTTAAAAATACATCCAGATAAGCTCTGAAGTTGGGGAGACATCTAGGATAAATATGCTTTAATCATGTTCATAAACTGAAAAAAATATATCAGAGGAAAAGAGAATAAGAGAAAGGATAAATTATAAGGCAAATTCTTAAATGTAAGCCTTTATGCTGATCATAAAAAGAAAAAAATATTCCTTCATTTGAAACAAGATGTAAGGAGATAGAGATGGTTTTGAGTGTGTTTGTATTTATATATATACACACACACACACACTTATATAATGTATATATAATGTATATATAATATATAATGTATATATACATTATTTGTGTGTATATGTGTGTGTGTGTATATATATACATGGAAACAAAAATTGGATTTTAAATTTGATAATCTCACTTTCTGCGTAAAGTAGGAGGAAATGTTCATTAGTGTAAAAATATTGAAAAAAAAATGAAGTTCAAGGAAGTATTAACTTGCTGTTTTAAGTAATTTAGGCTTTAGAGAAGAAAGTTTTATAGCATTTAGAGGAAAACAAAATCAATTCTATGTATCAATTAGTTTTTTCCTCTCGCTTCAAATTTGATTACATATCAATTAAGAAATGCAAAATTTTGCTATATAGTAGTTAACTTTGTAATTAGGAAAAGAACTAAAAATCAACATTACTTGAAACTCATACTTACATCACAATAGTGGAATAGACTCCACAGAACAGTGTAATAAGTCTTCAGGGTATACTTTGCTCTGGTTCTTTGTGTTCCCTAGATAAGTAGGAATTTGAGTTTTATAATCAGAGAAGAAATCACCCCAAACATTTATTGGGATGTTGGGAAGTACAGAAGGTTATGTGTGTCATAATCTGTGTAGATTTGGTTGGAAAGCTTAGAAGGTTACATGTTTAATTGGAATTAGCAATTTAGTTGGAAAAGCATTGAAGGTCATGAGTGTTGTGATATGTATAGAAGGAAAAGTTAGTTCTCTATATTTTTTAAAAGAATTCACAGATTAAGAAATTGGCTCTCTGATAGGTAAAGTAGAGCAGAATTGTATTTGTTGTTAGGAATTGCTTCAATATGATTAAAAACCTGTATTTTAGGTTTATTGGATATTCTGCTGGCAGCAAAACTAAGAATTAGAAGCCTACATTTCATACATGATAATTCAATCAATCCACCTAGAAATATTTGTTGACTCTTTTTGTCCTTTCAGTAAACTTAAGCAGTTAAAATGGCAGACACGTATGTAAAATGTACAGTAAACATTGTTAACAATTGGAGAGTTACTTATTGGGAATAGAAATAGGAAGCATCTATATTATCAAGATCATGCAGATTTACTGTTACTTAGGTTTACTATAGTTGTTTGATGAGGAGCAAGTGTGGGACACTTGCAGTATCAATCACTGAGTACCAGGGAGGGAAGGACTTCAGGTTAGAGGATGTAATACAGATGTTGGGCAGTGCCCTTACAGTAGTTTGTTCACAGGCTTTCTTTCTTAACCATCCCGGATCTAACCATCTAACCATGATCTAACTATCCCAGAGAGTAATTCTTCACCCGAGGCCTGTCTTTAGTATCTTGTTCCTGCACCGATAGAATTTAGTAATCTGTCTGTGTTCTTCACTGGCACTACTCTCATCAGGCTGGCTCTGTTATTTTCTCTGGCTGGCTCTGATTTTTTTCTAGTTGTATGATTCTCCATCTGCTTCCTTTTGTGGTGGCAAAGTGGCCCTGCCTATCTCTTCACATTCTGCCGTTTTTGTAGTTTTGCTTTAACTATATTTTAAACATGTAGCATAGTTAATGGAAAACTGTAGAAATGCCTAGTACTTGTTTAGATTCTTTGCAAAGAAGAGTTAGTCCTTGCCACTGACTAAACTGTGTTTTAAACCAAGGTGCAGAAACTTGCAGAAACTTCATGCAATATGTTTTAAGAAACCAAAATGGAAAATCCAAGTGAACTGTTGCCTGTGTTTAGCCTTGTGATTTAAAGACAGCTGGTAGATATAAGCACTAACATAAATCTTGCCTGAATTTCCCAAACCCAGCATATGAATCATGAATTCTTTATCACTTTTTCTAGATATTTAACCATAGGTGATGGTGATATAGCAGAACAGAAAGAATAAAATTTGGATTTAGAAAATCTAGGTTCATAATCTTATTTGCTGGTTATTTGACTTTGGGGAATAAACTTTGTCTATGCAGTCCCCTCCAGTTTTAGAGAAGAGCAAACTGAAGCTAAGAGAAGATGTGTAATTTCCTGAACTTTTCAAAGCTAGAACGTGCCAGAGATAGATGTGAAAATTGGGTCTTTTTGACCTTAAAATCTATGTTCAGTCACCACATAGAGTGCCCAAGTTTTCTTTGTTTTGTTTTGTTTAGTTTTTTAATTATAATGTATTTTTTTTTAAAGAAAGCTCATTACTGGAACTCATCTCTACTTAAAAACTTATGTAACTTCTGATCAATTCCTGCCTATAACTTATGACCCAGTTTCCCTTTAGGCTATAGCTGAATTCTTTGGGTCTTGAATATTCTTTCTAGGAATAGAGGCATACCTTAAAGATATTCCAAGTTTGGTTGCAGAGCAGTAAAAGAAGGAAAATATAGCAATAAAGTGAGTCAATTGAATATTTTGGTTTTCCAGTGAGTATAAAAGCCATGTTTATGTAGACTAATAATTGTGTAATAGCATCATGTCTAGAAAATATACATAACTTAATTAAAAAATAATTTATTATTAAAAAATGCTGACCATCTCAGACAACAAAAAGAAATAAAAGACATCTGAATTGGCAAAGTAGAAGTCAAATGTGAAAAACCCAGAAGATTCCACTCCAAAACTTCTAGAACTCATACAGGAATTCAGTAATGTGTCAGGATATAAAATCAATGCACAGAAATCAGTTGCATTTCTATATACCAACAACAAAACAGAAGAAAGAGAAATTAAGGAGTCAATCCCATTTATAATTGCACCCTATATTATAAGATACCTAGGAATAAATCTAACCAAAGAAGCAAAGAATATGTACTCAGAAAACTATAAAGTACTCATGAAAGAAATTGAGGAAGAGACAAAAGATACAAAGATTCCATGCTCATGGATTGGAAGAACAAGTATCGTGGAAATGTCTATGCTACCTAGAACAATCTGAACACTTAGTGCAATCCCTATCAAAATACCATCAACTTTTTTCAAAGAAATGGAACAAATAATCCTAAAATTTACTTGGAACTAGAAGAGACCCCGAATAGCCAGAGGAATTTTGAAAAAGAAAACCAAAGTTGGTGGCATCAAAATTCCAGACTTCAAGCTCTATTATAAAACTGTAATCATCAAGACAGTATGGTACTGGCACAAAAACAGACACATAGATCAATGAAATAAAATAGAGAGCCCAGAAATGGACCCTAAACTTTATGGTCAACTAATCTTAGACAAATCAGGAAAGAATTTCCAGTGGAAAAAAGTCTCTTCAATAAATGGTGCTGGGAAAATTGGACAACTACATGCAAAAGAATGAAACTGGACCATTTCCTTATACCATACACAAAAATAGATTCAAAATGAATGAAGACCTCAATGTGAGACAGGAATCCATCAAGATCCTTGAGGAGAACACAGGCAGCAACCTCTTCAACCTCAGCCACAGCAATTTTTCCCTAGAAATATCACCAAAGGCAAGGGAAGCAAGGGCAAAAATGAACTACTGAGACTTCATCAAGACCAAAAACTTTTGCACAGTAAAGGAAATAGTCAACAAAACCAAAAGACAGCTGACAGAATGGAAGAAGATATTTGCAAATGACATATCAGATAAAGGGCTAGTATCCATAATCTATAAAGAACTTATCAAATTCAACACCCAAAGAATAAAGAATCCAATCAAGAAATGGGCAAAAGACATGAACAGACATTTCTGCCAAGAAGACATCCTGATGGCCAACAGATACATGAAAAAGTTCTCCACATCACTTGCCAGGGAAATACAAATCAAAACCACAGTGAGATAACACCTCACACCAGTCAGAATGGCTAAAATTAACCAGTCAAGAAACAACTGGTGTTACCAAGGATGCAGAAAAAGGGGAATCCTCCTACATTGTTGGTGCAAATGCAAGCTGCTGCATCCACTCTGGAAAACAATATGGAGGGTCCTCAAAAAGTTGAAAATAGAGCTGTGCTATGACCCAGGAATTGTACTACTGGGTATAATAATAATAATAATAATAATAATACATTGCATGCTAATTAAAAAAAAAAAAAGGTATTATTTGCTTTCTTTGATCCTATCAATGAAAACATGTAAGCAGTTTTGGGTGATTAGTTTAAGTGTGTTTTTGCTGTGTTTTTACTGTCAGCTCAGGTGGCATAGCAGAAATAGTTTTTTTGATTCTTAAGGTACGTTTATGTGTAAATGCACATTTTTGTGTGTGCTCCACTTAAAATTTAGTATAGATTTTGTTATTGATTTTTGAAAAATGGTCTACAGGAATTTCTATTTAAAAAGCTAAACCACATATGTAATGGAAATTGTTGCAGAGCCTCTACTATATTCCTCATTAGATCATCCTTTGAATTAAAATTGAGTTTATAGCACTAGGTCAATACCTCCATACTAGTAATTAGAATTGTTTGGGCAAAAGGTCAAAGTTCTAGACTCCATATGATATCATCCATAAAAATTATGTTTTCAATTTTTTTATGTGTTACTAGAAATATGAGAATCAAATTTTATAATGAGATTTCCTTTTTTTTTTTAATAGAAAATAACCTGATAGAAAATATCTTCCCTGAGACCTTTTTTGGTCATTGTCATGTTTTATATTTTCTAAGCTAAATATTCAGGAATGAACAAAAGTAATGTATTTCTCCTTTGAGTCTGGAAGGCAGATCATATGGCTATTGCTAGAGCACAATCACAGGGTAGTAAAGGCTGAACTAATTGTTAATACCAAAAGTTTCAGCACTTCAACTTTACTTTATTTATTGTGAACCAATGCTTTTGCATTAAGGCCCATATGACACTATGCTAGTGCCATCTTTTACAGTACTTTCAAGAGTATAAAGTTTGTGACTCGTGGATGGATATTTCCATGTTACAAAAATTTCCAGTGTTCAAGTTTATGTTCTCTCCCTTTTGATCCAACCACCTCTAAACCTATTCCATGCATATTTCCCCATTATACTTGTATTTGTGAGCAAGATCCTTCAGCTCCTTTAATGTGTAGTCTCTATTCCCTTTTAACAAGTCAGTCCATCCCTCCACTGTGATACTGGGATTCACGTATGGTTTTCCTCTGGTTTCCAGGGTAGGAGGTAGCAGTAAAAGCTAAGGACAAGCATTGCCTTATGACACTTCTGCAGGATTGCAAATCAAGGGAGGTCAATATCTTTTAAGATACTGATTTTAAGTGGGCCATTATTGTTGGCACAGTGGGGTTCAGGAGAATCTGGGTTTCTAAAAGTCTTAACTGTTTCTATCCAGTCGCATACATCCCAACTCATACAATCTCATTCCTTACTTATCTTCACCCTGACTTTGGTGTAAAAGAATACAACCTTACTTAAAGTTCCAACACTCTTATAATTACCCTGAGCCTTGTCTATCCTGTCTGATCATTAATTGTAGGAAATCAGTTTCCTTAAATGCTGCCAAGGAAACAATCTCTCATATTTTGCTTGAATTGTTGATTAATTACACTGTGCCTCTCATTATTTCTCTTCATTGAACCAATAACATTAAGTAACTGCCACTTAATTCCACAGTTCTTACAGTCACTATTTCTTGATACTTGTCTAGTAACATCTGTATTGTGCAAGACTGTATTTTTTCTTTTTCCCCAAAAAGTATCCCAACCAAACTCCTCACAGCTAAACATTTCAACAATGTCACTGTTACAGCATTCTAGTAGCTAGTGATACTCCACCTTTTGCCAGTAATAGGGTCTTTATTGCTTACTGACTTATTGCTAGCCAATTGACAAATGAACCATATCTTAAATCTCATTTTTGAGTGTTTCTAGGACAATTTCTGGTGTCAGCTTTCTTAGATTCATTTTGTTGAGACAATGAAGCAGGTTCTGTGCAAAGAGGTTTATTGGTGTAAGCTCTTGAGTAACACACTTGTGAGAAAGTGAGGAACAGTAGAAGTTGATATACAACATGTCAACAGAGGTCTCAAGTGGTCCATTTTGGGAATTGTCCAAAACTGAGGCAAGAGAACGAGGTTTTTTATTTTTAATTTCTATATCAACCAGGCATTTTCGGTGAGCCTTCTGTGAAGGAAACTGTTTCCTATATTGGAGGTATTGGTCACACCTATGAGCCATCAGCAGGTGATAATCCCAATACCTGGAGGGTGAATGAGTTTCCCTATAGAGGGGGTGTGAACAAGGAGGAAAGAGAATGTCTTAGTCCATTCAGATTGGTATAACACAATACCAGAGACTGATAGCTTATAAAAAACAACTTTACCTCTCACAGTTATGGAGGCTGGAAGTCTGAGATCAGGGTATCACCTTTGTTGGGTGTGTGCCCTCCTATGTCACAGATTCTCCATATCCTCCGAAGTGGCAAAGCCTTGGGAGTTCTGAGTGATCTTTTTCATAATAGAAGTAATCTCACTGATGAGGATTGAGCATCCCCCAATGACCCCATCTTCTATACCAGCATGGCAAAGGAAACAACAGAGCAAAAACATAAGTTACAGAATGGGAGAAAATATTTTTTAAACCATTTATCTGGTAGGCAGTAAATCTCCAAAATATGTAAGAAACTCCTAGAACTCAATAGCAAAAAATAAATAATCTAAATTAAAAATGGGCAAAGAATTTGAATAGACATTTCTCAAACAATATATACAAATACCCAGTAGGTATATAGAAAAGACACTTATCATTAATACAGGAAATGAAAAACAAATCAACAATGAGGTATTATCTCACAGCTATCAGAATGTCATTTATTTAAAAAAAAAAACATTTTGTTTCAACCATACTCAGAAATAAAAACAACCCACAAATGTTGACAGGAATGTAGAGAAACTTAAACACGTGCACATTATTGGTGGGAAAACAAAATGGTGTAGCCAGAGTGAAAACAGTACAGAGGTTCCTCAAAAGTTTTTAAATAAAATTATCATATGATTTACCAATCCCAGTTTTAGATACTAATTCAAAACAACTGAAATCAGGATCTTGAAGAGATATTAGCATTCTTATGTTCACTGCAGTATTATTCATAGCAGTCAAGATATGGCAACAGCATACATTTTCATTGGTAGATGAACAGATAAAAAAAGTGTGATATATACATATGATGAAATACTTTTTAGCCTTTAAAAGGAACAAATTCTATAGTAAGCAATGACATGGATGAACTCTAAGGACATTACTCCAAGTGAAATAAGCCAGCTACATAAAGATAAATGCATCAAGATTTTACTTACACAAGGCATCTAAATCATCAAATTCATAAAATCAAAGAGTAGAATGGTGGTTGCCAAGGTTTGGAGGGAGAGGGTAATAGGCCATTTCTAATGGAAGGCCATGATAGTTTAGTTAAGCAAAATGAATAAGCTCTACAAATAGGCTGTATAATGTACCTATATTCAACAAAAATGTATACTTAGATATAATAGACTAGATTTCATGTGTTATCACAATAAATATAGAAAAAAATTTACTAATATAGATTGAAAAGGGCTTCCAGAACAAATGCTCCCTCCCTTCCAATTAAAAAAAAAAAAAAAAAGACAGTATTCATATTTGACACTTGTGCATTAGATTCCTTTGGTTGAATAAAAAAAAAAGGAAGGGTTTGGTGTAATTCCTGATGAGATTTGTTACCTTTCATGCCATAGTTTGTGACGTGTAATTGTGATTGCCCTTTCAATTGTCATAGTCAGGCAGCAAAAAAAAAAAAAAAAAGAATCAATTAAAATACAAACAAACTAGGTTAAGAAAAAAAAAAAAAAAAGAAGTATATATATATATTTTTTAAAACAAAAATTGGGGGGACACCTGGATGACTCCCTCAGTTAAGCAACCAACTCTTGATTTCTGCTCAAGTCATGATCTCAGGGATATGTAATAGAGCCCTATGTCAGGCTCTGCACTCAGGGTGGAGCCTGCTTGAGATTTTCTCTCTTCCTCTTCCTTGGTCCCCACCCCTGTTTGTGCTCTTTCTCTCTCAAACAAAACAAAACAATACCCTAAATTTGTAAAACCTCTTATTTATATAGAGTTCTAAATTTAAAAAAATTATTACTTTGCTTAATCCTTTTAACAACAATGTAAGGCAGACAAGCTAAACTGTATTAGCCCCATTTTGCAGGCAAGAATGGAAACATTATTCCCATATTTAGTAAAAGACAGACATCATTTTAAAATAATTTGATTTCAGAATGCTTTAGTAAAAATGTTGAATTTATTAAATTGATATGTGGTTCCTATGAATTCTCAATTTTCCTAATGAAACTTTCCACAGTGTTCACATATTGAAATATTGGTAAAAATTGAAACCTGCTTTTTATTTTAATATTAAGCATCAAAGTCACAGTTAACATTTTAAAATTAACATTTTAAAAATGTGTGGTAAATGGGAATGGATTACCAAGAAATTTTCCTGTCAATGTCCTATCTTCTCATGTCTAGATTCATTTTTGATTAATTTATGTACAGAGTATGTTAGACATATTATAGTGTGTTAGATTATAAGATGAGGAGATGATAAACATTTAAATCATTTGTATTTGAAACAATAAACATTCAAATTAACATCTTCTTTCTGGCTCCTCCAGAAACTGATAAAGTTAGCTGTTATAAATGTTTTATCTTAACCATGGCACTAGGAAGAATATTAAAACTTATTTAATGACATCGTCTGATGAGAGTAAACTTGAACAACACTGCATTATATGAAAAACAGCACATTCGTTTTGAGGGCACTTTTTATTGCATTTTCTTACAGTGCATTTCTTTTCACTTTCTTTTAGCAGTTAGCAAGAGCAAAGAAAAACAAAATGTTCTATATTACCTACACATACAGTGGCACCCCCCCCAAAAGACTTGCCTTTGGAATAAAATTCCGATGAGGTCATTGGAACTCATTTTTTTGAAAATGGAAAACATGAAAAATTATATATGTCTAGGATTACATTTTTTAAAGAGAGATCATTTACTTACCTGTTATCGTTTAGCTTAATTAAAGGAATTACACAGTTTTCACAAAGAGACATATTTCAAATACAGGCCATGGGAGACATCTAATGGGTCCAATATAGGTAAAAATTCTAATAAAATTTACTTTTTAAATTAATTTTTAGGGGTACTTAGGTGACTCAGTTGGTTGAGCAACTGCCTTCAGCTCAGGTCATGAACCTGGACTTCCAGGAATCCAGCCCCACATTAGGCTCCTTCTCAGTGGGTGTTTGCTTCTCCCACTGCCCTTCCACCTCTCATGCTCTCCCTCTCTCATTCTCTCTCTCTCTCTTATTCTCTCTCTCAAATAAATAAAATCTTTAAAAATTAATTTTTATTGATATTTTGTGATCTAAGGGAATCCACTCACTTGCTTAAGTAAATAAAAATGTATATATATTTGCCATTAAACAAACAACTTCAATTTCTTCTCTTGTTTCAGAGAAACATTTTAACATTTTGGGTTTCCCCTCCCCCCCCCAGGAAATTCTTCACTGTGCTAAAATCTAAAGTGTAAGTATAGGGGATAGTATAATAAGGCTCTTGAATACTGGAGCACATCAAATCAGATTCTAACTGGTAATCTGGAAACACAGGTGGTTCCATACTCTAGAGACTTGGAGGAACCAAATCTGGGGCAAGGCAAACAAACTCACAAACTCAAGCAGATGCATTTCATTGCAACCATACTTAAATAAGAATCCTCGAGAGTGTGAAAAATGACTAAAATAGAGAACCCAACTTTTCTATTTTATGGGATCCAAACCAAGTCTCCCCTCTCATGTCCTCTAACAATTCATGGAGGTGTTTGGGTGCAAGCTGGGAAACAAAGAAGCAGGGGATAGAGTGAAAAAGAAATCTTGAAGTACCAAGTCATCTTTAATTTGAGGAATAGACCAATTTTTGTGGTGCACATTTTGACATAAAAATCACTCTTTCTAATTCCACAAAACAAATTCTTATGCTTCCCATGGACTTCTACTTGTTCATTCACTCTCTCTAGATAATCTGAGAAAAATTTATTATCCTCAGTTAATGCAGGTGAGAAATTTTGGAGTGACTTACCTGAGTGATCCTGACTTAGGGTCTTTTTGACAGGTTTCTGTCAAAATATCAGCCAAGGCTACAGTTAGCTGAATCCTGACTGGACCAAGAGATTGGCTTCTAAGGTGACTTACTCACATGGATGAATAATTGATGATGACTCTTGGTGGGAGGTGTTAGTTTCTCCCAAATAAACTCCTTGATTATCTGTGTAACCTGGCACTGTCTTTCCCAAAATGAGCAATAAGAGCAAGAACCAGGCAGAGCTATACTGTTTATAATCTAGCTTTCAAAATCACATTGCTTCACCTTTCCCAGATTATGATCATTAAAAGAGAGTCATTAAATCTGAGCATATTCAAGGGAAGGGAAAGAAAACTTCATCTTTTAAAGAGTGGAATATCAAAGGATTTGTGAATAAATTTTAAAACCAGCACATTCACTGATTCAGCACTGGGTCTGTCCATTTATGCATTCAACAAACATTAACAAACCATTCCATACCTTCAGGTGATGGGATGAATTTTCTAAAAATAATAGTACAACATTGATACTTCCCTCCTGGTTTAATAAGGAAATGAGAGTTTGCAATGAGGATTAACAGTATTGCCCTTCAATTTGTCTCCCAAAAGTAAGATAATCTTACCCAGCAGAAATCCAATTCAACAATTCATTTGGATTCATTATGTCCTGACATTGAAATACAAAAATTAACAGTTTCTTATGCTCCAGTTTTGATCAAGAGATGACCAAACAAGGTATAAGGACATATATTTGTTAATGGGAATTATAAGAAAAGTCCTTTATTGGCTTCTATCCAAACTTCATGTTAATCTTATACTTACATAATCTTCCTCATTTTATAGTAAGTCCTGGAATCAGATTCTAAAATATTAAATAATCATAATCATCCATAATCATAAGAATTTACTAATCTAAAAAAAAAATTACCCATTTGAAATCCAACCAAAGTTGGATTCCAAAGTTTATGTTCTTTTCACTTCTCAGTGGACATAAGTTGAAAAACAAAAAAAGTTGGAACACCTTCAGCTAATAAATTATTTAGCCAAATATTTATTTTAAAACTTTGTTTCTTACTTACTGAAAGAACTTTGAGGGTGCCTAGGTGGCTCAGTAATTTAAAGCTTCTACCTTTGGCTCAGGTCATGATCCCAGGGTTCTGGGATCAGGTCCCACATCCCGCATCTCTGCTCAGTAGGGAGCCTGTTTCCTCCTCTCTCTCTCTTTCTCTCTGCCTGCCTCTCTGCCTACTTGTGATCTCTATCAAATAAATAAATATAATCTTAAAAAAAAAAAAGAACTTTTGAAACCAAATCTTGCCCTCTCCTTTGAGGCATTTTTCTAAAATGCTGTTAACCAAAACTTATAAAAAGCACACTAATTAACTCTTACCATCTTAAGTATCAATAGATCTTAATACCTGATGAAATTTATCTGCAACTTATCTCTGAGTAAAGACAGATAGAGAGATCAAAAATAAAGTGAAGCTATAAAACATTAATAGAGATTAAGTGAGGACTGTCTTAAGTAGTGAATTGTCCTGAATTCTGTTTAATCATCTCTGATCAAACTTAAAAAATCATGGTGGCCCATTATCTCTCTAGTTCTTAGATTTTAAGGTTTTATTTATTTATTTATTTATTTATTTATTTATTTTTGTCAGAGAGAGAGAGAGCGTGCACACACAAGCAGGGTGCGCTGCAGGCAGAGGGAGAAGCAGGCTTCCTACTGAGCAAGGAGCCTGATGCGGGGTTTTGCGGGGTTTTATTCCAGGACCCCAGGATAATGACCTGAGTCAAAGGCAGACACCCAATTGACTGAGCCACCCATGCATCCCTTAGATTACTTCTCCTTCTTTTTTTTTTTTTTAAACTTGAAGATGTTTCTATGGAGATGGGCCAGTTTATCATGGCAAAAGCAGAATTCTAAAAATTTTGTATAACTGATTAAATCTTTCTATTTAGAAGATGTCTAAATCTTTAAAATATATCCATTTTATTCTATCTTATAATATCCATTCAGTGTTATTTGTGGGAGTGCAATCTCATGTATGTATACCTAAAATGTTTGTAACTAGATTACTCCAAATGCATCAAGAAAAAAAATGGAGTCTCCAACTGTTTGTATAATTCTTCTTCTTTTCTTTTTTTTTTTTTTTTAATAAGATTTTATTTATCTGACAAAGATAGACATAGCAAGATAGGAAACAAAAACAGAGGGTCTGGGAGAAGGAAAAAGTATGCTTCCTGCCAAGCAGGGAGCCTGATGTAGGGCTTGATCTCATGACCATGGGATCATGACCTGAGCCAAAGGCAGATACTTAATGGCTGAACCACCCAGGGGCCTGAAGTTTGTATAATTCTAAGAGTATGAATTTGTAGGTTTCCATAAAATGTAAGCATTTAGGAACATATATGAACACATATGAACATGTAATTCATGTTAAAACAAGTGCTTAAAATTTTAAGAAGTAATAAAAATTTTAAGAAGTAATAAAATTACTAACAACTATTCATTGTATTTTAATTTTAAATTCCTCAACTTAGAACATTTATCACTTTTATTTATCAAAACAATGAATGACAATATATTTCTCTGCACAGACAATTGGAAGATAATTTTTTTCTTTATAGATATGAAATCTTTTGTTATTTATTGTTATAGTTAGCATAATAGAGACAATTATTATTTAATGTATTTAATTATTATTTAATGTATTTAATTATTTAATTTTAATGCCTAAATGAGATGGATTAGGCATGGCAATAATTGCCAATTGAACAATAACTGCAAAACACATTTTTTATTCTCTCTTAAGGAAATGATCTACTCTAATTTTTGTAACTCATTTCATAGAACAAAGAATATACAGCATTCTGATAGTTTACTGACCTTTGTTTTTTCTCCAGAAATCTAAAATATCAGCCAAATAGCCATTAAAAGTAAACATGTTGAGGTAACCAATGGAAGCAAGCTTCTCTTTATCTAACCAATCATTTATTCATTCATTATTCACATGTGCCAGGTCATGTAGGGATATTTTTGGTAAGTGTAACATACAGGTGCTGAGTGTTTGGGGGTATAAAATCTAGGAAAACCCACATCTCAAAAATTTAAGTAATTTATTAAATATTTACACTGAAGCAGATTTTTTTTTTCCTGAAGCAGTTCTGATAAAAATTATAAGTATCAAAACCACTATCAACAGAAGAGAAAAACAGAGGTTACTTTAAAAAAAATAAAAGAAAATATATCAACTTTAATTTTTAACCCTGTCATTTTAAAAAATACACAAGTGTAGGCTACATCGAGATAAACATACCAGCTCCTACAGCAATTTTTAAATAAGTTACAGTTTCAATTAGCTTTAAAATTTCTGGGTCGAAAGACTCTGATTATTAGGTAGTGTAAAATGTTTTATCTGTCTGGGGTGCCTGTGTGGCTCAGTGGGTTAAAGCCTCTGCCTGTGGTTTGGGTCATGATCCCAAGGTTGTGGGATCAAGCCCTGCATCGGGCTCTCTGCTCAGCAGGGAGCCTGCTTCCCCCTCTCTCTCTGTCTGCCTCTCTGCCTACTTGTGATCTCTCTCTCTCTCTGTCAAATAGATAATAAAATCTTAAAATAAAGTTTAAAAAATATTTTATCTATCCTTATAACTTAATCTTTGGTCTTCTTAACTGAATATATATCCTCACTTTGTGAAACTGAAATTAGGCAGAAGGAAATGTATTAGAAGTAAAATGAGGGACAGGGAGGATGATGTATCACACAAATGACAAAAAGACAAGAACTCAAATTTAGAAACACATAAGATTCAAGGCAGCTACAGGGTTTAGAAGGAATAACTGTATTAATGGCTCCGTGGCCACCAGTACACCATCCAGATACTGTCACAATTTTTTAAATAATTTCTTTATTTTTGTGTGTATGTTCCAAAATTCAGTGTTTATGCACCACACCCAGTGCTCCATGCAATACGTGCCCTCCTTAATACCTACCATCAGGCTCACTCAACCATCCAACCCCCCCCACCAAAAACCCTCAGTTTGTTCCTCAGAGTGCACAATCTCTCATGGTTTGTCTCCCCCTCTGATTTCCCCCAACTCACTTCTCTCCATCTCCTGATGTTCTCCATGTTATTCCTTATGCTCCACAAGTAAATGAAACCATATGATAATTGATTCTCTCTGCTTGTCTTATTTCACTCAAAATCTCCTCCAGTCTTGTCCATGTTGATACAAAAGTTGGGTAGTCATCTTTTCTGATGGAGGCATAATACTCCATTGCATATATGGACCATTATCTTCTTTATCCATTCATCCATTGAAGGGCCTATGGTTCTTTCCAGTTTGGCGACTGTGGCCATTGCTGCTATACCCACTAGTGCAATTTCAGAGTCATAGGGTATCTCTATTTTTAATTTCTTAAGGAATTTCCACACTGTTTTCCGAAGTGGCTGCACCAACAGTGTAAGAGGGTTCCCCTTTCTCCACATTCTCTCCAACACTTGTTGTTTACTGTCTTCTTGATTTTGGCCATTCTAACTAGTGTAAGGTGGTATCTCAATATGGTTTTTATTTGAACCTCCCTGATGGCTAATGATGATGAAGATTTTTTCATGTGTCTGCTAGCCATTTGTATGTCTTCTTTGGAGAAGTGTCTGTTCATGTCTTCTTCCCACTTTTTGATGTGATTATTATGTTTTGTGTGTGTTGAGTTTGAGGAGTTCTTTATAGATCTGTCTTTTGTTTGTGGTGTCATTGGCAAATATCTTCTCCCATTCCGTGGGTTGCTTCTTTCTTTTGTTGATTAATTCCTTTGCTGTGCAGAAATGTTTGATATTGATGAAGTTCCAAAAGTTCATTCTCACTTTTGTCTCCATTGCCTTTGGATACATGTCTTAAAAGAAGTTGCTGTGGCAGAAGTCAAAGAGGCTACTGCCTATGTTCTCCTCTAGGATTTTGATAGATTCCTGCCTCACATTGAGGCATTTTATCCATTTCGAGTTTATCTTTGTGTATGGTGTAAGGGAATGGTCATGTTTCATTCTTCTATAATAACTGTCTAATTTTCCCAGCACTATTTATTAAAGAGACTTTTTTTCCCACTGGATATTTTTTCCTGCTTTGTTGAAGATTATCTGACCATAGAGTTGAGGGTCCATATCTGGCTCTCTACTCTGTTCCACTGCTCTATGTGTCTGTTTTTGTGCCAGTACCATGCTGTCTTGGTGATCACAACTTTGTAGTAAAGCTTGAAATCAGGCAACGTGATGTCCCCAGTTTTCTTTTCCTTTTTCAACATTTCCTTAGCAATTCAGGGTCTCTTCCAGTTCCGCACAAATTTTAGGACTGTTCATTCCAGCTCTTTGAACAATGCCAGTGGAATTTTGATTGGGATGACATTGAAAGTGTAGATTGATCTAGGCAGTATAGACACTTTAACAATTTTTATTCTCTCAATCCATGATGTGGAATGCTCTTCAATCTTTCTGTGTCTTCAATTTCATAAGTGTTCTGTAGTTTGTTGAGTACAGATCCTTTACCTCTTTGGTTAGGTTTATTCCCAGGTATCTTAGGGTTCTTGGTGCTATAGTAAATGGAATCAATTCTCTCATTTCCCTTTCTATATTTTCATTGTTAGTGTATAAGAAAGCAACTGATTTCTGTACATTGATTTTGTGTCCTGACGCATTACTGAACTGCTGTATGAGTTCTAGTAGTTTGAGGGTGGAGTCTTTTGGGTTTTTCATATAAAGTAACATGTCATCTGCAAGGAGAGAGAGCTTGACTTCTTCATTCCCAATTTCAATACATTTTACTTCTTTTTGTTGTCTGATTGCTGTTGCTCGGACTTCTAGTACTATGTTGAACAAGAGTCGTGACAGAGGGCATCTTTGTTGTGTTCCTGATCTCAAAGGGAAGGCTGTCCCTCTCTATTCCCCATTGAGGATGATATTCGCTGTGAGTTTTTCATGGATAGATTTTACGAATTTGAAAGTTCCTTCTCTTCCTATACTTTGAATCATTTTAATCAGGGACAGGTACAGTATCTTGTAAAATGCTTTTATTGCATCAATTGAAAGGACCATGTGGTTCTTCTCTCTTCTCTTATTGATTTGTTCTATCACATTGATTGATTTGTGAATGTCGAACTACCCTTACACCCCATGGATAAATCCAACCTGGTCATGGTGAATAATCTTTTTAATGTAATTTGGATCCTATTAGCTAAGATCTTGTTGAGAATTTTAACATCCATATTCAACAGGGATATTGGTCTGAAATTCTCCTTTTTGGTGGGGTCTTTGCCTGGTTTGGGGATCAAGGTAATGATGGCATGGTAAAAAGATTCTGGAAGTTTTCCTTCTGTTTCTATTTTTCGAAACAGCTTCCGGAGAATAGGTATTATTTCTTCTTTGAACATTTGATAGAATTCTCCAGGGAATCCATCAGGTTCTGGACTCTTGTTTTTTGGGAGGTTTTTGATCACTGCTTAAATCTCATTACTAGATATTGGTTTGCTCAGGTTGTCATTTTCTTCCTGATCCAGTTTTGGAAGTTTATAGTTTTTAGGAGTGTATCCTTTCAGCTAGATTGCTTAACTTATTGACATATAACTGTTGATAATAATTTCTAATGATTGTTCCTATTTCCATGGTGTTAGTTGTGCTCTCTCCCTTTTCATTCATAATTTTATTAATTTAGGGCCTCTCTCTTTTCTTTTGGAGTAGCTTGGCCAGTGGTTTATCAATCTAATTGATTCTTTCAAAAAACCAGCTTCTACTTCCATTGATGTGTTCTACTATATCTCTAGCTTCTATCTCATTAATCTCAGTTCTAATCTTGATTATTTCCCTTCTTGTGTGTGGGGCTGGTTTAATTCTCTTGTTGTTGTTGTTATTGTTCTCTTGTTGTTGATTCTCTTGTTCTTTAATGTGTAAAGAGAGCTGGTGTATTCTGGATTTTTCAATTTTTTTTTGAGGGAGGTTTGGATGGCTATGTATTTCTCTCTTAGGACTACCTTTGCCATATCTCATAGGTTTTATACCAATGTGTCTTCATTCTCATTTGTTTCCATGAATTGTTTAAGTTCTTTGATTTCTTGGTTGATTCAAACATTCTTAAACAGGGTGATCTTTAGCTTCCAAGTGTTTTAATTCCTTCCAATTTTTTTTCTTGTAGTTGAGTTCCAGTTTCAAGGCATTGTGGTCTGAGAATATGCAGGGAATAATCTCAATCTTTTGGTATAGGTTGAGCCCTGATTTGTGACCTAATATGTGGTCTACTCTGGAGAAAGTTCCATGTGCATTGGAGAAGAATGAGTATTCTGTTGTTTTAGGGTGAAATGTTCTGTATATATCTATGAAGTCCATCTGGTCCAATGTGTCATTCAATGCTCTTGTTTCTTTATTGATTTTCTGCTTGGATCACTGTCTATTACTGACAGTGGTGTGTTAAGATCCCCTACTATTAATGTATTCATATCAATATGACTCTTTATCTTGATTAACAGTTGTTTTATGTAGTTGGCTGCTCCCATATGGGGGCATAAATATTTACAATTATTAGATCTCCTTGGTGGATAGACCCTTTAAGAGTGATGTAGTGTCCCTCTTTATCTCTGACTATAGTCTTTAATTTAAAATCTAATTCATCTGATATGAGAATCACTAGCCAACTTTCTTTTTAGGCCCATCGGCATGAAAGATGTTTCTCCATTCCTTCACTTTCAGTCTGGATGTATCTTTAGATTCCAAATAGTTCTCTTGTAGACAGCAGATGGACAGGTCCTATTGTTGTATGCAATCTGCAATCCCATGTCATTTTATGGGAGTATTTAGGTCATTCATGTTGAGAATAAATACTGAAAGAAATATTTTTATTGACATCATATTGCCTGTGAAGTCCTTGTTTCTATAGTTGTATCTGTAAATTTCTGTTCTATGTCACTCTTGGGTTCTTTCTTCTTTTATAGAACCCCCCTTAATATTTCTTATAGGGCCAGCTTGGTGGTCACATACTCTTTTAAAACCTACTGGTCTTGGAAGCTCTTTATTTCTCCATCCATTTTGAATGTCACCATTGTGGGATAAAGTATTCTTGGCTGCATGTTCTTCTCATTTAGTGCCCTGAATATGTCTTGCCAGCCCTTTCTGGCTTGCAAGTTTCCTGTGGACAGGTCTGATGTTACTCTGATGGACCTTCCTCTGTATGTAAGTAATCTCTTCGTTCTATCTGCTCTCAGGAGCTCTTGTCTAAAATTATGATTCATCAGTCTCACAACCGTCTCAAGGTCTTTCTAGATTTGTTGGGTCTTAGGGGGTGATCTTTCTGCCTCTAGGACATGAACATAGGTTCCATTCCTCAGATTGGGAAATTTTTCATCGAGAATTTGTTCAACTCTATCTTCTAGTCTTCTTTCTTTCTCCTCCCCCTCAGGGATCCCAATAATTCTGACATTGGAATGTTTCATGATGTCATTTATTTTCCTAATTCTGTTTTCATAGCTTCTAAGCTGTTTCTCCCAGGTCTCCTCCTGATCCTTTTTCTCTATCAGTTTTTCCTCTAGGTCACTAATTCTATCTTCTGCCTCCTTACTCTAGCTGTTAGAGAATTTAGATTAGATTGGAACTCATTGATAGCATTTTTAACTTCTCAACTTAGAGATTGCATGTTGTCACTAATGGTTTTTTCCAACCTAGCTATTGCCTGGATAATTGTTATCCTGAATTTCCTTTCCAGCATACTGTTTATGTCCATATCCAATAGTTCCATTGGAGAGGGCACAGTCTCTGAATTTTTCCTCTGTTTGGTGTTCCTCCTCCTAGTCATTTTGGTGAAAGGTGGTTGAGGGGATGTATAGCTGAATATATCAAGTGTGATCCAGGTAAAGTGCACCCTGGAACGCTTCTGAGCAAAGGAAGTCACCACTAAAAAGAATGAAAAGAAAAAAAAAAAAGAGAGAGAGAGAGAGAGAGAAATAAAGATAGAGAGAGAGAGGAAAAAAAGAGAGAGAATATCCAGCCAGAATGTGTCCTAAAGGTAAGATTTATAAGGTACACAAACAAAAACAGGCAAACAAAAAATTGACAAAAGTAAATAACAATAAAGAAATAGAACCCAATCAAAATGAACCCCAAGGATGAGATTTATATAACACCAGAACAAAAACAAATACACAGGAACACTGACAGAAGAAAAAGATGGTAGGGTGGTTATAAATCCTCAATGTGGGTGAGGAAGTTTATTTTGATTCTTCCTGGGTGTATCTTGATATCTTTGTTAAAGGACTCAACTTTCTGGAGATAAAGGGAGATTAAAACTGGTTTATATATACAGATAGTATTTATTAAGGAAAGAGGATTACCTTGAAGCTTATATCCATAGGTATATTAAAAAAATAGAAAATGCAAAAGAAAAATGCAGGTATATGTATGAAAAAAGATCAAGATAAAAGGTTATTATGGACTATGTTATATTGAACCTTTCATTGTAATGGTATGTAATTTAAAAAATTCAAAAGAACAAGGTTAGAACAAATTAAAAATAAAAGTTGTTATCTATGAAATACACAGGTTTTAGGATAATACTGGGAGCTTAATATCTTATTTTCCCTGATATTGGGGTTTTACATTTTTATGGGGCTCTGTGTTGGTTGTCTTCTCATTCTTTTGGCTGGCTTTCTGGGAGAGGGCCCTGCCACATTGTTTTTAGGTCAGTCTTGGTTGGGTTGAGTCCTCCTGTTCCTGATCAAGGGCCTGGGCTCTGTGGAAACAGGTTTTTCAGGCTTTTGTTCCCTGGAGGTTTTTGTTCTTTGGCTGCATTTTGTGGCTTTTTGGAGGTTTAGTGGAAAGAAAACTGCCCCCAAACCTCTGCCTCAGAGAGACGCCTCAGTCTGCTCCCCTCTGGTTGGTCCAGAACACACAGACTCCCCAACTGCAAACTCTGCTGAGCCGTGCTACCTTCCACAGGCAGTGCATGTCCCAATCACCATCTTAGGGGTTGTCCAAAGTGCCCGCTTATCTCTGCACCCCCATGTCACTAAAACTCTGAGTGATATTGGTCCAGGGAGCCTGCTTCCAGTGGCTGCCTTTGCTAAGACTGCTGTTTGGGGTCTAGACCTCAGGGTTTCGCAGGTTGCTGCCTTCCTGGGAGAGATCCCAACCAGAGATAGCACGCTGAGATTTTTAAGCCTAGGCTGGAAGTGTTCAGGCTCTCTGCCAATCCTAGAGGCCATGGGCTAGCGCCTGCATGGACCTCTCTCAGGTATGGGTAGGGAGCAGGGTTCAGACCCTGGTCATGCAGTGCATGCAGAGCATAAAAGGCTGTGGTTCTAGAAAGCGCTGCCTGGTGAACACATCTGAATCCCTCATGCATGGTAGCGCGAGTGCGCCTAGCTGAGCACTGGTGCAAGCAGCAGAAACTGTGGGGCTCAGGGAGCAGGAACTGGAGGCTCCACCACTGCACTCTCTCTGGCACAGGCAATCACAGATGGTGGCCATCCTGTGTCCATGGGCTTACACCTGGTCTATGACCACCTACTTCCACCAGTTGCTCCTTAAGATCTTTTGTTCTTTTTGAGTGCTTTTAACCAGACTCCAGGTTAATGCTGGTCCCCAATCACAAGGCACTCTCGTATTGGGGTATTATTTTCCAATGGGTCAATTCTGGTGGCTCTCCCCCGCCTTCTGTTTATCCTTCCATATCAGTCCGATCTTTCCCCTCTGCTTCATCTCTTCGATGGAGTCTTCTGCTTCTGTAGAGATCCAGAAGTGTATAATCCTACATCTCAGACTGATTTCATGGGTGTTCAGAGTGTTCTGCTAGATAATTAGGTCACTATAGGGGACCAGTTAAAACAGGGTCTCCTACTTCCCTGCCATCTTGCCCCTCCAGCTGTCACAATTTTTTTTTCTTAATTTCTTTTTCCATCTAGTGATGAATCAAAATCCAAGAATGGAGTATAAATTTGACAATTTTTGGGTGATATGTCTGTCTCTTAACTTGGGAAATATATTTTCCTGATCTACATTTTCCAGGAAACCTTTAGTTGGGTTACTCAGTTTACCAAATTCTCCATAAACTTTATAACTATACATTTATTGCTTTTTTAAAAATTTTTATTTATTCATTTGACAGAGAGACACAGAGAGCATAAGTAGACAGAGCAGCAAGCAAAAGGTGAGAGAGAAGCAGGCTCTCCACTGAGCTGAATGCCTGATGTGGGGCTTGATCCCCAGATTCTGGGATCATGACCTGAGCTGAAGGCAGCCGCTTAACTGACTGAGCCACCCAGGTGTAGCCATTTACTGACTTTCTCACATGAGTCTGCCATCTATTTCATCCCTCTGTCTTCTACAGATGTTCCTATAATTCTGTTTTGACCAGGATTAGTTTGTCCTTTTTTCCCCCTTAATAGTTCTCCCCAATCTTTGCAACTACATCAATTCTCTGTGTTGACAGCTCTCATTATCTCACTATCAGTCGCTGCATCCAACCTCTCAGTCTTATTGAATGATGATAAATAACTCTAGGAAATGGTAATGTTTGTGGCCAAATTGTTACTTATATGCCTGGAACACAATTAAGACTGAAAAATATTTAAATATTCTTAAACAAAATATATTTGAACATTTTGGTACACTCTGTTTCACTTGCTGTCTAAAAAAATTGTTTCTGTTTCTAAAAGATGAATATTTTTATATATACTCTGTCTCACTGTTCTTTACTTGACCAACATTCCCTTTAATTTTTGACTCAGGAGCAAATAGAGTTCTCCAAGAGTAGAGCTGTTTATCAAAGGAGTTCTAAATCAAAGTTGCTGATGAACTACTTGATTAACAGAAATAGTTTAGTTCTAGTTGACATACCCCCAAAACAAATATTCACTTGAATGAATTACAAAAAAAAAAAAAATAATAAATAATAAGATAATGAACAAAAATAATGTATTTCTTAGAAGAAATACTTCCCCAAAGGCCACAGTTCTTTGCTTGGATATGAAAGAGGCAACTTTTGGAAACTCAGGTATTTTATTTTGGCTGCAATACTCATTCATATATTTGCTATTTTTATAGACATACACAAGGTTCTAAATTATAAGTGGCCATTAGTTTAAGCCAAGTCTAATGTGACAATTCTACTTAACTTTTTAAGAGACTATCCCTGGTGTAAAGGTATATCAAACTGGTTTTTAAAACTCACAGGAATGAGAAATAATCTCTCAATAATTCTCATAAAACTACAAAAGTTCTTTCTTAGTTCTTTAAGAAAGAATGATATTGGGAAAGTAAATGAAGGACTTGGCAAATTAAATGAAGGATAACATTGCCCGGAAATGAACTATTGGGATTTCATCAAGATCAAAAGCTTTTGCACAGCAAAGGAAACAGTTAACAAAACCAAAAGGCAACTGACAGAATGGGAGAAGATATTTGCAAATGACATATCAGATAAAGGGCTAGTGTCCAAAATCTATAAAGAACTTAGCAAACTCAACACCCAAAGAACAAATAACCCAATCAAAAATTGGGCAGAAGACATGAACAGACATTTCTGCGAAGAAGACATCCAGATGGTCAACAGACACATGAAAAAGTGCTCCACATCACTCGGCATCAAGGGAATACATATCAAAACCACAATGAGATATCACTTCACACCAGTCAGAAAGACTAAAATTAACAAATCAGGAAATGATGGATGCTGGTGTGGATGCAGAGAAAGGGGAACCCTCCTACACCGTTGGTGGGAATGCAAGATGGTGCAACCACTCTGGAAAACAGCATGGAGATTCCTCAAAATGTTGAAAATAGAACTACCTTATGACCCAGCAATTGAACTACTGGGTATTTACCCTAAAGATATAAACGTAGTGATCCAAAGGGGCACATGCACCCGAATGTTTATAGCAGCAATGTCCACAATAGCCAAACTATGGAAAGAACCTAGATGTCCATCAACAGATGAATGGATCAAGAAGATGTGGTATATATACACAATGGAATACTATGCAGCCATCAAAAGAAATGAAATCTTGCCATTCGTGATGACGTGGATGGAACTAGAGGGTATCATGCTTAGCGAAATAAGTCAAGCAGAGAAAGACAACTATCATATGATCTCCTTGATATGAGGAAGTGGAGATGCAACATGGGGGATTAAGGGGGTAGGAGAAGAATAAATGAAACAATATGGGATTGGGAGGGAGACAAACCATAAGTGACTCTTAATCTCACAAAAAAAAACCTGAGGGTTGCTGGGGGGAGGAGAGTTGGGAGAGGAGGGTGGGGTTATGGACATTGGGGAGGGTATGTGCTATGGTGAGTGCTGTGAAGTGTGTAAACCTGGTGATTCACAGACCTGTACCCCAGGGATAAAAATATATGTATATAAAAAATTAAAAATTTTTTAAAAAAAGAAAAAGAATAACATTGCCCAGGACTGTTTGTGCTAATCAAGAAACTTGCCATTCTGGATGGCATTCATGGATCTGATTTGTAAAAGGAAGGTACTTTCCAGACCATAGAAATTTCAGTCATATTTTTAATTTTTTTTTAAAATTTTTATTTACTTATTTATTTGACAGAGAGAAAGAGAGAGAGATCACCTTAGGCAGAGAGGCAGGTAGAGAGAAAGGGGGAAGCAGGCCCCCCGCTGAGCAGAGAGCCTGATGCGGAGCTCCATCCCAGGACCCTGAGACCATGTCCTCAGCCAAAGGCAGAGGCTTAACCCACTGAGCCACCCAGGCTCCCCCAGTCATATTTTTTTACATAATTACTTTAAGCCTATTTTGTACAGACTAGGAAACACATGTACTTGATTAGACAGAGCAGTTGTGAGGATCACTATTCACCTTTGTAAGTGTGTCCTAAAATTTATACATCTCAAAGCCTGGTGTACTCAGATTTGCAAAAGTCTAGATTCCCATTCCCTAACTGAAAAGATGAAAGAAGAACAATAAAAGCAAAATCTCAAATAATCACATAATCATGTTAAGAAAGATTCTCAGTCAGATCTAATCCTGTCAAAACTGGCCAAGAGGCATTAGTCAGTTAAAATCATATAAAGTCAGTCTCCCTTGAGGTGTGTGAAATAATCTGTACAGAATTTTTTAACCTCTCCTTTTACCACCCTGATATAAGAATAGAGTTTATTAGAATTAGTTAAAATTGGAATGCCACAGCGATCTCTTTAACTTCCTTTTTTCTCAGGAAATTTTGTGGTTGCACAGAGCTGAGCAAAGAACTTAAAGGAACAAGAGTAATTACAGAGAAAATCACTTCGGAGAGAGGCACCTAGCTTAAATCCACTGAAGAACCTAGTGTAAAGGTAGGTCAGAAGTACAGACAGATCAGTAGAACAGCAAATCAGTTAAGTCAATGAATAAATAGATACGTATAGATTTAAGTACCTAGGTTTGCAATGTTTTCCAGATAATATGCAGATATCCATCATGACATCTTCCTTATTATAAAGCAGGAAGAAAGAACACCAAAAATGCATTAATTTAATGACTTATTTAGTACTCATTAATCAAATAAATACTCATTAATTTCTATGCACATGCATGCTTTCTACTAGATAAAGAAATGCAGTGTTGAACCAAAAGCACTAAATGTATTCTTCCATGGACATTACATTTTCATGACAAAAGACTAAAGGAAAACAAATGGCAACCAGGCACTGGTGCATACACACACACAACAGGTAGTGAAATACAGATATTAAATATGTGATATGCATAAATAGAAGTATACTGGGATATAAAATATACAGTTGTATTAGATATGTTTGTATATGTACATATGTGATACTGTGTGCATAGGTACATATACATCTTTGTGTGTATGCATGTGTATTTAATATATATATCCGAGTGTATGTGTCTATATCATAGTATGCATCAGGTAGTAGAAATTCCAGTGATGAAAAATAAAGCAGGTTAAAGGGGACTTTGAGTTTTCTTTGGGCTGGGGGTTTGTTATTTTACATACAAAAGTCAGAGAAAACCTTTTTGTTATGGTATGATTCGATCACAGAATTGAGTGGGAGATGTTTCAGATTCTATGTATATAATGTTAAGAGCTTTTGATTTTTGTCTTGAACAAGATAGGAAGTTATTGGAGAGTTCTGAGAAGAAAAATGACAGAGACTGTAGACGCCTTCTGCCTGCCTTGTGGAGAATAGACTATAGGGTGAATATGGAAACAGGGAAATCAATTGGGGACCACTGTGACAAATAGTCCAGCCAAAGGTGCTGGTGACTTGGGGAAGACAGGAACCTTATAAATTGTGTACCTGTGTATTTTTTTTTTGAAGTTCTGAACATTCACTGTACACTACTGTGGTATAACATATCATTTTACATCTTATGCCTTTCCTTTCTTCCCTGGTTCAAATCTATATGCTAAGATATTTCAGCCTCTCTATACAATTCCTTAAATATCTAATGTTGAGATAAATTATCTTATAACCTATTATATAAACCAAATCACATTTAGCCTATATTTTAATAATATTATTTCTATATGTTAAATATGTAATAACAGCATGATCTTCGAAGGTAGAAATAAAAGACAAACAAAATCTTATTTAATTCTACCAGATCTCGGCATTAGCACTCTTTTGTTCTGTATATATACATACATATATGTGTGAATGATTTTCATCACTGTATAGAATGTATTCTTTTTTCTCACCTACATATATATATATTTACACAAACCTATAGATAAATAACTATTTTAGTTTGAAAAACAAAATTTATGGTTTGTAATATTTCATTAAATTTATATAGCATTTTAATATTTTTATATTAATTATTTTATTCACTAAATATTTACTGAGTGTCTGTTGTAGACAGGGCTATTGGCATTTGGAATACATCAGTCAAAAAAGCTTAAAAAACAAAACCTCTGCACACATACAACTTTCATTTCCCATGCTAGAAGGTAGATGATGAATAATAAACATAGCAAATGAATAAATTAGAAAAAATATGTTAGGTGGTGATAAATATCCTGGAAAAAAAAAATGACACTTGTTACAGTGAGGCTGAAGGAAGATGTGGTGGCCAGAGTTGATCTCATTGAGAAGGAACTTTTACTTTTTTTCATTATAAAAAGACGTGTGAACCTTTTGTTCACAAACTCTTATCTAAAATTTGAAGTTTTTCTTGGATACATTCCTAGAAATGGAATTAATGGGTTTAAGAGAAAGACTTTTTAAACCGACTTATGCACATATCAGCAGAGTTCAAGTTATTATTTGAATGTTCCTTGATAACTATTAATCCTTAATCACTTAAAATACTTTATTAATATTTAACCACTTTGTCTTTGGATTGTTAATTCTGGCATTTTCATTTGCAATCCTTGAGTGATTTGGATGTTCCCCCAAAGATGTCAAGTATTCCAATTTACTATTTGGTAAAATGACAATTTCGGTATCCCTTGCTTGCTTTTCTAAAATATTTTATTTTTCGAATTTTGGGGTTCATCTGTGTACCCCACCCTTTTATTTTTTTGCAGGGGGTCTCTTTAAGAGTAGAATCAAGAATTAAACTTTTGAGACTTTATTTTTTTAAACAGGCTTAGGTTTACAACAAAACTAATGGGAAGGTGCATAGATTTCCCATGTATTTGTCCACTTTTGTTAGAAGGGTATTAAAGTTTCCATTATGTCCGTAGAGTTTTCCATATCTTACAGTTGTATCAGTTTTTGCTTCCTGTATTTTAGATGCTGTTCCTAGGTACATACTCAATTTCCCTGCTCTGAAGTCTGCTGTAGAGAACTCCCACTTCCTCTGATTAGTGTTAGCATGGTGCATCTTTCAGTATTCCTTTATTTTAATCTGTATGTGTCTCTGTATTTAAAGTGGGTTCCATGTAAAAAACACATAGATGATTCTTGTTTTTCAGTTCACTCTGAGTTTTAATGGGTGTATTTAGATCATTGATATTTAAAGTGACTACTGATATAGACAAATTAATGACTACTCTATTTATTGCTGTTTTATTATTTCTTGCCCTTCCTCTTGTTCACATTTTTGTCTCGCACCATTTTTATGCTTCTTGTAGTTCTGAGTATTTTATATGACTCTATTTCCTCTACTTCCTTAGTATATCAATATATTTCTTTTTTTTTAGTGCTTTTTTGTTTGCTTTTAGTATTTGTCCTAGAGTTTGCAATATACATTTACAGCTAATCCAAGTTCACTTTTAAATAACCTATGCTGCATCATGGGTAGTGCAAATTACTTATAATAATAAAATATTCCTAATTCCTCCCTCCTGTCCCTTACATTATTACTATCATTCAATTAATTGATACACAAGCATAAATATGTGCATAAATATACATAATTGAATATAATCTCACTATTATTATTATAAACACATTGTTAACTGTTAGATTAATTAATAAAATTAAGTTTCTATCTTACTTTCACTATTTCTTCTAGCATATGACTTACATAATTTTCTTTCTCTTTATTTAAATTCTTTTAACATTTTTTTTTCAAGGCAAATGTACCAGCAAAAAATTCCTTGATTTATTCATTTATTTATTTATTTATTTTTAGAAAGTGTTTATTTCTCTTTCAGTTTTGAAGAATAATTTCACAGGTACAGAATTCTAGGTTGGTGCTTTTCTTCTCTCAATCCTTTAAATATTTCACTCAAGTCTTCTTGCCTGAATGATTTCTGAGGAGAGGTCAGACATAAATCTTATCTTTGCCTCTTTATTCATAGGTGGTTCTCATTTTCCTTCTTTCATTTTTTTTTTCTCTATCTTTGATTTTCTAAAGTTTTGAGTACAAAATGTCTAGGATTTGCTTCATGTAATTTTGAAAATCCACTTTACACTTTTAATAATTTATCTGTAAATATTTTTTGAGATCTAACCTGAAACTTTTTTGTAGAAAATAGTTCAAATGAATTCAAGAAAAACAATGTCTAAAGAATATGACAACAAGGGTGGAAGAAATCTATATGTTCATATCTACTCTATTTTGCTTCCCACTAAAAGCTTATGTTTGAAAGTAAATTAGGAAGCATACAGGAAAGTATTATTTTACTTTATTTACCAGAGATGTTAGATAACAATTTCACAAATAGCCAATGACTCCTTGACTATTCTAGAAATAAACCTTAATCATCAATCTAGATGTTAGTGTATTTAAAGAAAAGCTTGCAATACTATTCCATGTCATTCAGAAAACGGATTTGGTTTTATTGACGTACATTATCTTTGTACTCATAAATATTGGAGGCCTTAGTAGGTAATACCTTCATGAAAAAAATACTGAGAAAATATTGTATTTATATTGCTAATTTTCAAAATATGACAGATAACCAGAATTGCAATTTATCCCTTGATTATGTGTAGCCACAAATATTCTTTAAGGTGTAGTGCCATATTACTTGTCTCCTAAAGCGTACTGCATTTCTTTTAGCATAGAGAATATCTGAAACAGTATGAACCACACGACATTTGTGTATAAATCCTCTTTGGGTGACTAAATGCTTTTGTTATTTCTGTCATTATTATAATTGTAAAATTTAATATGCCCTGACATATTTAGCTCAATAAAATGGGCTTCAAATGATTTTAAAATAATTTCTATTTGTATTTAATTCTAAATCTTCCAGAATTAAAATTGCCACCTTCTTTATTTTCCTTTAAGGTACTGAATAGTGTCTGCTTTTTGGGTACAAATATAAATGATAAGCTATTTTCTCAAAACTCTTTATCAAAATAAGGTCTACCTGCTGAGATAATTTCAGACTGGCATGAAGAATAGAACGGTTACCAGCAAGTCATTTCTCTTTCATGATGTGTGTTGTAACTATTCTTTGGCTTAAGATAATTTGGAAATGTGAGGCTTACTTATTTGTGTGGCTCCTTTTAGCAAAGGAGACAAACTTGGAAAACAGTTTCCATTTGTAAAAGCAGGAGGAAGTACAGAGAAATTTTCTTTTTCTTAAGATTTTATTTATTTGACAGAGAGAGAGAGCCCAAGCCAAGGGGCAGGCGTGGTAGGCGGAGGGAGAAGCAGACTCCCCACCAAAAAGAGAGGCCAACATGGGGCTCCATCCCAGGACCCTGGGATCATGACAGGAGCTGAAGGCAGATGCTTAACTGAATAAGCCACCCAGGCGCCCCATGAAAATTTCTAGTAAACATTCTTAGTCTAAAGAATGAATTGGTACTTAATTGATGAAATACCTGTGTGCATGTATAAAGAGAAAAATCATACATGTTACATAATTAGTTATATACATTATATATTAGAGAGATGGGAAAATAATTTGCTATGTTTCCTCTGAATCAGGTGTATGGAGGAAGGGACAAATTTTTATTTTATGGCACATTTGTATACACATGATTGGCCTAATTTACTAGCTTTGATTTCTTTGTTCTTTAACATATTATGCTCACTTTAATTTAAATGAAGCAGTTTTTAAGGTTTAGCCAGTCAAAGCAGAACATCCTTGATAATAACTTTAGGGTTAGAAACTCAATACTGATGTTTGAACCAAGCACACTGGCAAACCTTCCAAGGAATTTTATGTCTCCAAAGAATGCCATTGGAAACACAAAGTAATAGCGGAAATAATCAGAAACAGCCACATCTTATGTTTTAGAGAGGGCACATATTTATAATGATAAGAGTGGGTCTCCTATGGTTCAGGTACTGTTCCAAAAACTTGACATAAATTGAATCATTTCATCCTCATAAGAACCCCATGATATACTATCAATATCTTACAGGCCCCCAAAGCAGAGGGCCAAATAACTTGCCTAAGATCTCGTAGCAAGCAAGATCTCGTAGAACTTGAGTTTGACTCCCATCTGAATCCCCAGTCACCACACTACATCAATGTGGTACCTTCTACCATCTCTGCATTCACAGCTATAGAAATGTGATCGAATGTATCTCATCTATAGCTAGATGAGAACAACTGCTTCATTGACAGTGATTGATGTTAAAAATTTGGTAACAGGACTCTTGAAGATACTGGTTTCTTATGACCATAGAAGTCACTGATAGTAAGAGGAGTTATATTTTTAGAAGGACTAAAATATAAATAAAAATAAATATCTGCTCACATTTTAATGGCTAGATAAAAAATATGTGATATGTACATAGGATTTTTTTTTTAAATCCAAAGTGACCAGTTCTCTGGTTTCCTTTTAGCATTTTTTGATATGTGAAAATTTGGCCTGAAGAGGAAAGGACAAAAATATCTCAGCAACTATTTCTCCAGCTTGCATCTCCTTTCAAAATGCCTTGAGGCCTACAGGGGCAGACCTTTCTTTTCTTCTACAACATCTTGATTTACTTGCCTGTTTTTGACACACAATAAAACTACTATAACTCATTATAGACTATATAGATAACTTGAAGTGTCCATTATGGATTAATAAAATAGAATTATAGTTGAAATACTTTTTTTCAAAAAATTCCAAGGCAACATAGTAGCAGTGGTATAAATCTATCAAACATAGGAAAGAAATAGTATCAATTCTTTTTATTAGTAAGGAACATTTTGTAGCTCATTTTATAGATACCAAAACCAAATAAAGCTAAGCAAGAAAAGGGGTGCCTGGGTGGCACAGAAAGTGTCCAAATGGTCAACATTTTTATTGTTTTATTCTGGAAGTGTGTCTTCCAACAAGAAGAAAAGGAGTACCCTAGGGGACAGGTTTACTTTTCTTTTTCTTTCTTTTTTAATTAATTTATTTGACAGAGAGAGAGAGAGAGAGAGAGAGATCACAAGTAGGCACAGAGGCAGGAAGAGAGAGGTGGGGAAGCAGGCTCCCCGTTGAGCAGAAAGCCCGAAACAGGGCTTGATCCCAGGACCCTGAGATCATGACCTGAGCCGAAGGCAGAGGCTTAACTCACTGAGCCACTCAGGTGCCCCTAGGTTTACTTTTCTAAGTAATTCCACTGATAGTGGGAAAGCGAGTGTTAGTTATATTAATTATACAGAAAATAAAGGAGACATATTTTTATGAAAGGCCTGACTATAGCATGTTATATATATATTTTTTTAAGATTTTATTTATTTGATAGAGAGAAATCACAAGTAGACGGAGAGGCAAACAGAGAGAGAGAGGGGAAGCAGGCTCCCTGCTGAGCAGAGAGCCTGATGCGGGACTCGACCCCGGACCCTGAGATCATGACCTGAGCCGAAGGCAGCGGCTTAACCCACTGAGCCACCCAGGTGCCCCTAGCATGTTATATTTTAATCTCACAAGGCACAGTTTGTGTTAAAAAATATAGAAATATAGAATGAAAAAAGTGTTTAAAAAGCTTAATCTGGGGGCGGGGAGGGTCAATAGTTGATATATTTTCTTCATGAAAGTACACAATTGTACCACAAAATTCAGGTCATGCTGTCACAGGTGCTCCACATAACTAATCATCAGGGAAATCAAAACCAACCATGAGCTATCTCCACAGCTGTTAGAATGGCTCTTAATAAAAAGACAAGTGTTAGTAAAAGGAAAACTTGTGCACTGTTTGTAAAGTGTGAACCAGTCCAGCCACTCAAAAAAATAGCATGAGGGGCACCTGGGTGGCTCAGTGGGTTAAGGCCTCTGCTTTCGGCTCAGGTCATGATCCCAGGGTCTTGGGATCAAGCCCCACATCAGGCTCTCTGCTTGGCGGGGAGCCTGCTTCCTCCTCTCTCTCTGCCTGCCTCTGCCTGCTTGTGGTCTCTGTCAAATAAATAAATAAAATCTTAAAAAAAAAAAAAATAGCATGAAAGTTCCTCAAAAATTAAAAATATAATACATATGGTCCAGTAATTACACATTTGGGTATATATTCAAAAGACACAAAATCCCAATATGAAAGAGAAATCACCACTACACGTTCATTGCAGCAGTATTCACAGTAACCACGTAAGACACAGAAACCACGTAAGCGTCCACAGACAGATGAACAGTGAAGAAAATGTTATATACACACACAAACACACACACACGATGTAATATTATTCAGACATTTGTAACAACAGAGGGGGACTGTGAGTGAAGTAAGTCAGATAAGCATTGTATAATCTCACATATGAAACCTAGAAAACAAAAACAAAAACAAAATCAAACTCACCATATTTGTGGAGGTTCGGGCCCTGGAAAGACTATGCGACACAGGCCCCCCAGATGAGAGCAGGAGTAGACTGAGAGAGCAGGAGACAGAAACACATGTTAACAGAGGCAAGCCCTCAGCCTCCCCTGTGCCCTTGCCTAGGAAGCAGTGCGTGGCCCCATGCAGCGCTAATTGTGCAAGACAGGCTGGAAGAAGCAAGGTCAGCTCCAGGCTTGCTCAGGCCGGCAGAAGACACCTAGAAAGTGTCTCATTGGCCTCAGGGATATGGATGCTGCCCGGTGAGTTTCTGAGGGCCTAGCACTAGAGAAGCCAAAGCACAGCAGGTGATGATGGACCCAGTGTGTGGCACCTACTGAGCTCTGCAGAGACCAACCCCCCGAGTGGGAGAGGGGAGAGAAACCTTAAACAACCATCTATTAGCCCAAAGTGGCCACAGGTATCTGGAAGTTACTGTTTTATTCTGGAAGTGTGTCTTCCAATAAGAAGAAAAGGAGTACCTAATGGACAGGTTTCCTTTTCTAAGCAATTCCACTGACAGTGGGAAATGAGTGCTACATTATATTAATTATATGGAAAATAAAGGAGCCATATTTTCATGAAAGGCCTGACTATAGTGGGTTACGTTTTAATCTCACAAGGCACAGGCTGTGTTAAAAAATATAAAAATGTAGAATGAAAAAAAATGTTTAAAAAGTCTAATATGGGGTGGGGCAGTCAATATTTGGTATATTTTCTTAAAGAAAGTACATAATTTTATCACAAAATTCAGGTCATGCTGTGTATACAATTTCTGATCTCAGTTTTTATATTGAATGCCTTATTCTGAGCATTTTTCCAGTTCCTTAAATATCCACTGGCTATACCTTGACAGTTATCGTTTTTTTCCCCTGACCCAATAAATAAATAAATAAATAAATAAATAACGACCTCATGTGTTGAAGTCCCATCCCTCAGTACCTCAGAATGGGAGGTGCATTCTCTATAT
The DNA here is from genome assembly GCF_030435805.1 of Mustela lutreola. Taxonomy (NCBI): domain Eukaryota; kingdom Metazoa; phylum Chordata; class Mammalia; order Carnivora; family Mustelidae; genus Mustela; species Mustela lutreola. Next base: position 20,839,425 of record NC_081290.1, read on the forward strand.
TTGGAGATAGGGTCTTTATAGAGATAATTAAGTTGAAATGCGGTAATTGAGGCGGGCCTAGACTGACTTGCGTCCGAATAAGGAAAGGAAATGTGGACACAGAGAACTGTGAGAGAAAAGACAGTGAAATGACACAGGGTAAATATAGCCATATAAACCATGGAGAAAGTCAGGAACGGATTTTTCCCTCAGTGACCCCCAGAAGGAGATGACCATGTAGACACTGAGAACTTGGATTTTTTTACCCTCCAAAACTGGGAGAAAGTAAGTTTCATTTAAGCTATTCAGGAAGTGGTACTTTCTTATACCAGCTTTAGCAAACTAACATAGGCATTTATGAAAAACCTACAATTAGCATCACACTCAATGGTGACATACTAATTTTTCTGTAAAATTGGGAATAAGACAAAGATGCCTACTCTCTACTTAAGAATTATATAATTATAATTATATATTAATAATTATAAGGGAGACAAAGATGTCTATTCTACTTAACAATTATATAATTATAATTAACAATTATAACATAGCCCCCAGCTAGTGCAATTAAAGCTACAAAAAGATATAAAAGTCATACAAGAAAAAGAGAAGAATTATCTCTTTATTAATAGATGACTTTACTGTGTATGCAGGCAACTCTGAAAAATCTACAAAAGAGCTATTAGACCTAATTCATGAATATAATAAGGTCAATATAGAAAACCAATTATATTTGCCTATACTAGCGATAAGCATTTGAAAACTATATCATTTATAATAACATATAATTTTGTAATATGTGTGGATAAATCGACCTAAGTTTGGGCAAGACACTGTTGAATCTGCAAAACATTGCAAGAGTAAAAAACATATAGCTATAAATGAAGTGATATGCTATATTAAAGGACTAAAAGATTGTGCAGTGTTAAGATTTCAATTCTCCAGGAATTGGTAAAGATTTAACTAAATTCTGATTAAAATTGAATTATACTTTTGTATAAAGTATAAAATATTTTCTGAGATGTATATGCAAATAAGAAGGAACTAGAATAGCTAAAAATTAACATAAAAGAAGTATATAGTTAGATGATTTACACTTCGAAGCTCACTGTAAAAATACAGTCATTAAAGCAGTGTGGGATTCAAAGAGGATAAATATACAGAGTAGTGGGACAAAATAGAGAGCTGAAAAATTAACATATACCTATTAAGTCAAATGATTTTTACCAGAAGTGCCAAAGTCATTCAACAGAAAAATGATCATTTTTCAACAAATGATACTGGATATAACTGAAGAAAAGAAGAAATGTAAACATGGTGGACTTCAAAAATTGCAAGAGAGGGGTGCCTGGGGGGCTCAGTTGGTTAATTGATGGCTCTTGATTTTGGCTCAGGTCATGAACTCTAGGTTGTGAGTCTGAGCCCCTGTCAGGCTCTGCAGTCAGTGTGGAGTCCGCTTGAGATTCTCTCCTTCTCCCTCTGCCCCTTCCCCTGATCATGCTTGTTCTTGCTCAAATAAATAAATAAATAAATAAAAGTCTTTTAAAAAATTGCAGAAGAACACTTGGGGAAAAACAAGCCAGTGTTTTGACACTGAATTAGAAAAGATTAAAATGAGGTGCCAAGAGAATAAGCTATAATTTAAAACAAAGATGAACTGAACTCCACCAATTTTATTTTATTTTTTATTTTTTTGGATTTCAAAAGATAACCTTAAGGAATTGAAGATCCAAACACAACCATGAAATTATATTTACAAATATAAACAGGTAAGTAAATGACATCCAGAAGAAGAAAAACACTTAAAACTCCATGAAAAGAAGATTTAGCCATAAAAATGACTGATATTTAACAAAGAAAATACATAGACAGTAAATAAATACATAAATATGTAATTAAAATTTTTAATAATTAGAGAAATTCTAACTGAAATGCTTATGAGATGCATCTACATGTATCAAATAATAGTTCAAGTTTTAAAAACTGATAATAGTAAGTGATGGAAAGGATGCAGAGCAAAAGAAATAGTCACACACTGAAAAAGTTTCAGAAAAATGTGTTAAGTTCCACAATTGGGGGAAAATATCTGAAAAACAAATAAACAATTATAGTGTATTCTATGCCATCTATAACTCATATATTTTAAAAATTGAATCAAATAAATTTCTCAGCATAAATTTCATACTACAGAGAGTTGAATACTTGGGTGCCTCCCAACTATATTTGAGAAGAACCAATCTGGGAAATAATAAATCATATAAATAAAATAGAATTACATTAATAACTATAATAACTATTAATAACTATAAAAATAATAACTATACATTAATAACTATAAAAATATAAGCATTAGTTTATAATTATGTTGTTCCATATAAGCATGGGATATAGGTGTATCAAAAACTCAGATATGATACAAGGATTTTGGTAAATACTCTGTTGTTTGGTAGGCTTCTGAAAAATGGTAGGCTCAAGATTTCCTACATATTATCAGAATCAAATGGTTTAAATTACTCAAATAGACTATCTCTGCATTGAATTGTCTTCGGATAGCAACATATACCATTTAACAATTCAGGGAAAGTTAGCTTTCACCATTTACACTTACAATATACTAAAGTAGTGGATAGCCAGAGTCAAACAGTAACATTAGATATTTCATACAAAATCTATGAACCCATTAATAAAAGGTCTTAGGAAGTAATGGGGACAGAGGTTAGAATGACTTTTATAACAAACTAGCATTGTGTATCATGAAGTTATAGAGCAAATATAAACAATGTTTTAGTGAATTCTAAAACCCAGACTTCCTTCCAATTTTCATTCTCCACCATGCTTCAGAAACATCCATTCAAATACTTAATGCTTTTTTGTAAGTTAAATGTCTTCCCAATATTCATGAAATGAGCTTTAGCAGCATAAACTAGAATGCATAAATTAGTTTGTGATTTATGTAAAGTACAAAATAGCAAATGTTTTCTAAATTAGGCCACTAGTCTCTAATGTAAACATATTAAAATGCTGAAAAAAACATCCATTTTATTCATTGTAATGAAAAGAACATTGTTACTATATTTTGTATACAATTTATTATAACTCAAATAATAAATAATTCCTTAGAAAGAGATGTCATCTGAAAAGACAGTAAATTATGTTTCTAATTTTTTTATATATTGCAATTAAGCGTGAGTAAAAAATGTCTGCTTTGTTCAAAATAGGGTAGAAATTATTGTAGCAAGTTAAAGTACATATGTAGCCGAAGAAGTTATCTCTATTTTTTTCTTCATGAATGCATAACATAAGTGTTACTATCTACCAGAAACACAGTAGTAGCTAATCGTTTTTCTGTTAAAACATCTTGAACAAAAAGTCAAGAAACCTAGCATTTATGAACCATTTTCTATTTATCAGGCACTGGATATAATTAAATGTTGTTTATCCCATGTAACAATCTTACAATGAGAAACAGATATTCAGGGAAAAGAAGTTACAATCCAGATATGCAGCTGGAAATTGACAGAGCTGAGTTGTGAAACCATTGTCTGTCTGATTAAAAATTTCGCATTTTTTCCCAGGATGCCATTCTAAATTCCTACAATAAGCCCCCACTAAGCTAAAACTCATTCATGTTAGAGTGTTGGCATAAATTTAGATAACAGTGTACTGACATAACAATAGACATCTAAGTCAAAAAAATGTTCAAAAATTCACATAAACGTTCAATTGATTTAAAGAAACATCATTTCAAAAGGAAAGAACTGTTGGGGCACCTGGGTGGCTCAGTGGGTTAAGCCGCTGCCTTCAGCTCAGGTCATGATCTCAGGGTCCTGGGATCGAGTACCGCATCAGGCTCTCTGCTCAGTGGGGGGCCTGCTTCCTCCTCTCTCTGTCTGCCTCTCTGCCTACTTGTGATCTCTCTCTGTCAAATAAATAAATAAAATCTTAAAAAAAAAAAAAGAAAAGAACTGTCTTTTGATCTTATAATGTTGAAAAAATTGGATATAGATATACATAAGCAACAAAATATATTTCAAAATTAATTAGACACATAAAGTAAGAATTATAATTAAAAAACACTTCTGAAAGAAAATGTAGAAGAAAATCTTTGAGATCTTGGGTTTGGGAAACAATTTCTTAGACTGTACATAGAAATTATAAAACCAAAAGAAAATTGAACTTCACCAAAATAGAAAAGTTTTTTTCTTAAAAGATAATATTAAGATGATGAGAAGGAGAACCGCAAATTGAGAGAAAATGCTTGCAAAGCATAGAGATAAATTACTCCTGCTAGTTGTATAAAGAAGTATTACAAAAAAGTATCACAACTCTAATGGTGGTATGACAAAATAATTTCATGCACACTATATCCAAGATAAACCAAAAGTCAATAAACATGTAGAATATGCTTAAAATAATTTGTCATTAGAGACACGCAAATTAAAACCATACTGAGCTACTTACTTCATATCTACTGTAGTGACTATGAAAGAAAAAACAAAACAAAAACTTAATAATACCAATTATTAGCCATGGTTTGAAGCTATTTGAACTCATACATTTCTTGTTTTTTAATTGAATAAATCTGACATGTGACATTGTATAAATTCAAGATGTACAGCAGGTTACTTCAATATGTTTATGCATTGTAATATGATGGCCAATGTAGAGATACTTATGTTACATAATTCTAGTATAATATTATTGCCTATATTCATTATATTGTGCATTAGCTCTTTATTATTTGCTACTCGTTTTTTAATGCATTCTGATGAGAATTCAAAGTGGTACAGCCACTTTGGAAAACAGAATGGCATTTTCTTATAAAGCTAAACATATTTTCCTCTAGCAATCTTAAAAATCCTTTCATTAGAAAGGAATACATATGATCACACAAAAATTTGCACTTTATTGTGCATAGTAGCTTTATAATAGCCAAAAATTGGAATCAGCCAAATGTCTATCAATTTGTGATCAGATATTTGTATTTAATAGTGTATTACTTATCAATAAAAAGGAACAAGCTGCTGATATATGTACCAACTTAAAATAATTTCAGATGCTGAATACACAAAATTATATATTATGCAACTTAACTTATATGAAAATTTTTAAATGATAAACCTATAGTAGAAAAAAGCAAAACAATGGTCAGAAGCTGAATATGTGGAGAGAAAATTTATGATAAATGAGCATGACGGAATTTCATGGAGTGAAGATAATGTTTTGCATAAGGATTGCCATGGTGTTTATACAACTGTAGACATTTATCAAACTCATTGAATTATGTACTTGAAATTGGTAAGTTTTGCTAAATGTAAAGTTTATATATAATACTATATATTCTATAATATAATACTATATACTATATATTATATATATATAATTTATATATAATATAATACTATATATTCTATAGTATATAATACTATATACTATGGGGCACCTGGGTGGCTCAGTGGGTTAAAGCCTCTGCCTTCTGCTCAGGTCATGATCCCAGGGTCCTGGGATCAAGCCCCTCATCAGGCTCTCTGCTCAGCAAGGAGCCTGCTTCCTCCTCTCTCTCTGCCTGCTTCTCTGCCTACTTATGATCTCTGTCAAATAAATAAATAAAATCTTTAAAAAAATACTCTATACTCTATAATACTAATCCAAAAAAAAAAAAAAAAAAAGTGAGGATGACTATTGCTCAGAGCTAATGACAGTGTCATGGGAGTTTAGATAAGGTAAATTGAACTTCCTACAAGAGATCTGAATTTTCAGAAAGGTCCAAGTCATGGAAGCAAAAGACAAACTCCAAGAATACTTTCTCTTTTAGAAATCAGAGACTGACATATTAATTTTATTTTATACATAAAGTCTCTACATACAGGGAAAATCAGATAAATAAAAGCCATTTTAAGTGAAGTATAAAGAGAGATTTAAAAACATGTTCCTGGAGCACCTCAGTGGCTTGGTCAGTTAAGCATCTGACTCTTGATCTCTGTTTGGGTCTTGATCATGGGGTCATGAGTTCAAATCCTGATTTGGGCTCCAAAATGGGTGTGGAGCCTACTTAAAAAATAAATAAATACATAAAAATAAAATAAGGATATGTCCGAAGGCACCTGAGTGGATCAGTCAGTTAAGTGTCTGTCTTCAGCTCAGGTAATGATCCCAGGGTACAGGGATTGAGCCCTTCATTGGATACCCTATTCAGAAGAGAGTCTCCTTCTCCCTCTTGCTCTCTCTCTCAAATAAATAAATAAAACCTTAAAAAATATGTTTCTAATTTGATGTCTAAATAAATGATGGAGACAGGGAAATTTCAAACCTAAGAAACTTGTTATGAAGTTGTTTCAAATTGAAAGAAAACTTGGAAATTTTCAGAGAATATCATCATGCACAAATTTGTTCCTGTGGTTCTTTAATCATCTATTCTACTCTATTCTATTCTAAGGAGTAATGATTGCATTGTTTCCAGTTTTGCCTCTGGCAGGATACTGGACTAGATATCATAAAAATATCTCCATTTGCAATACAATTAGAATATGGATACTCTGTAGCACAATTGCACATATATTGTGACAGGAAAGTGAAGACAATGTTACGAAAAGACAGACAATGTTACGAAGAAAGAGAAGGCAGGTAAGAAAAAGGTAGAGACAGAGAAGGAATCTGCAAAGAAGAAAAAAACAAGGAGAGGAAAGACGAGGGGGGAAGGAGAAGAAAGATGAGGAGAAAAAACATTGAATCAAAATAAGAATGAAGTGAGCAGTAAACAAACACTTGGTTTGAGACTGTGCCCCAGGCAGAAATCCTGAAACCCATAACTGGAACTTCAGAGTATTACAGGTGGCCTAGAATTGGCTATCCAGAGGAAAATAGGAATCTAAGGCCACATTGCATACCTAAGCATAGCACCAAAGACATGAAAGAAGCTGGCTATTTAGTCCTCCCTCACACTTACTGAGATCACTTATTTGGCCTATGCAGAAATTGGACAGCTTTGGTGAATAGCATTGGATTATCAAAACAGGTGGTGATTCCAATTACAGCTGCTGTTCCAGATTTTGTCTCTTTTATCAAGCAAATCAACATAGCCCTAGCACATGGTATGCAGCTAATGAGCTGGCAATGCTGTTTCCTCTATGTCATTTAACACAGACTACCAGAAGCAGTTTGGATAGCAGGAACATCTCCCTGTGTTACATAGCACCACATCAATTCTTTCTACGTCACCATCCAGATTGGAGTAAATCTGATTGTTTTTGTTGTTTTTTGAAGATTTTATTTATTCATTTGAGAGAGAGAGAGCGAGAGGAGAGAGAGGCAGAGCAGGAGAGAGAAAATCTCAAGCAGACTCCCCGCTGAATGTGGAGCCCAACATGGGGTTCAATCTCAAGACCCTGAGATCATGACCTGAACTGAAAGCCAGACTGAGTCATCCAGGCAGCTCAAATCTGATTGTTTTATTATTTTATAGGACATCTAGGCTTCGTGGATGGTCTCATGCTAAATGAACCTAGTGAAGAGGAGGTAGCAAAAAATCTTCATATACCTCATGTATAACAGAAAATGAAATGTACCTTGCCCAATCCAGACTTCCATCTCAGTAGAGTTTCTACAGATTCAGGGTTTAAGTCATATTAAGATATTCCTTCATGATGAAAAGGGATGATAACTATGATGAAAATTATGATAATGATTTCAAAATTTAGTTAACTTAAAAGTCATTGAATATATATTTCAAATGGATTGGTATTGTGATACAAAAATTATACCACAATGAATTTTTTTAATATCTTTTTAGAGCAAAAGATAAACACTGTGATACCTATAACTAATAAAGAGTTACTACATTTATTGGGCCCCTAGGGAATTTGTAGATAATACATATAATGTCATTTCAATATGCTGTGTTGAACCATTTTTAAAGTAGCTCATAAGGCAACCAGTTTGGGTTGGGACTCAGAAAGAGTTTTGAAGAGGATTCAAATCACAATGCAAGATGTTCTATCAGTTGTGTCTATGAACTTGAAGATACAAGTATCTGTAGCAGATAGTGATGTAATATGGAGCCTTTGCTAATGTCAATAAGAAAATCACGGCACAGAGCCTTATGGCATTCTTCTTGAGACAAGTATTCCTTGAAAAGCCATCTCGAGTTGCTAATGTTCTCTTACAGAAATCATGGAACCCAGAATGATGATTCAGATGATGTTTGTCATCTATTAAATGGGTGGTTGCTAAGCCACCAAGCCATACAGTTGGGCATACAGAGGAGCATTTCCTGCTTGCAGATTTATGTATGATAGAGTTTGAATAGACCTTGCAAACACAAGTAAGTTCCATCAACAGAACACAGGTTCTCAGAGCACTCACCTTTTCTTTATCACTTTTCCTTTATACATGTATTTGCAGATTGTTAAGAATATGTAGGTTGTACTCTAATAAGAGCAGCTGCAGCAACTGTAGTGGCTTATGATAACAAAGATAAATACCATAAAGTAAGATGGCAGAAGTAAGACCAAGTGTATTACTCATCGAAATAGAGGTAAATGGTCTAAATTCACCATCTTAGAAATGCAGATTTTCATATTTGATATGTGAAATAAATAAACCCAGCTAAATGTTTTTTCAAAACTTGCATACTGCAAACATAAAAACACAGGAAGATTAAAAGTAAATAAAAGAAATGGAGATATGTTTTAAAACTTAGGATTTTATATACCACCAGGCTAATAAAATAAAAATACTGAGCTGCCATATTAATAGCAGACAAAATATATGATAATATTTATGTTATTAAAGATAAGAAACAGTATGTAATGATAAAAGTCTCAATTTTCCAGGAAATTTTAGACATTCTAAATTATATTCTGATAATACAACCTAAAAATAAATACTGTAATAATTTATGAAAATGCAATGAAGAATTGACAATTTGCTGCCATGATTTCGTATCAGAACCTACCTTTCTCACTTATGTAAATAATATAAGTTCCATAAAAGCAGAAGCTTTTTTTTCTCAGTTCACTACCATATCTTCGTTCCTTGTGCAAAATGCATCCTTACCTTCTATGATATACAAAAACACATTTAGTATAAACATATTTAATTCAAACAAAAAATATGAAAATCAAAATGTCAAAACCTTATAATAAATTATCAAAGAATAGTGTAGAAATGATTAAGATTTTTAAAAAATTTCCTCTAATGAGTGAAAGGTTGATAAACTGATATTAAAAATAAATAAATGCAGGGGTGCCTGGGTGGCTCAGTGGGTTAAAGCCTCTGCCTTTGGCTAGGTCATGATCCCAGCCAGGGTCCTGGGATCGAGCCCCGCATCGGGCTCTCTGTTCTGCAGGGAGCCTGCTTCCTCCTCTCTCTCTCTCTCTCTCTCTCTCTTTGCCTGCCTCTCCACCTACTTGTGATCTCTGTCTGTCAAATAAATAAATGAATAAAATATTTTGTAAAAAATTAAATAAATAAATAAATAAATAAATGCACACATATATCAATATAAACTTCTGTTCAATCCATTAGATTGTCGCAGGTCACATGTTATCCAAAATTGTAGTTTATCTAAACAGGGTCAGCATCCCAAATGGCAAAATAACCAATACAGAGAGCAAAAATCAAAGAATGCATGGAAATACAGTATATTATAAACTTTAGAAGGACTACGTTCTGGCTGCATGCCTTACTCACCTTAATGTAATTTCTAGAATCAGGGAGGAAAAGATAAAGGATAAGAGCCACAATAGGGAAGCTGGTTCATAAATGGGGTTCAGAGCAATGCCAAAGTAAAACCAGACTAATCTCAGATTGACAGCTAACCAGGATATCTTTTGTTCTTTGGCATTTTACAGGATGCTCATCCCTTAAGGTTAAATATATTTAAATGTAAATAACATCAACATATGGAGAATCTCAAGAAATAGAACAGTGCCATGCAGTTTGTCATCATTTGATTCATTTGAAGAACTAAATGCCTTCCCCACCACAACTATTTACAAGTGAAAAATATATGCCAATATTATTCTCACTTCAAGGAGCCTAATTAAAGTTCTGTTTTTTCCAAAAAAAAAAAAAAAAAAGAAAAAAAAAAAAGAAATAGAACAGTGTAAATATTTTACAGCCAAATCTATAAGTAATGACTAACAATATCTAAATCAATATTATTTTCATATCTGAATTTTTCATAGACTACTTTCCTAATAAATGACACTTCTTTTACAAAATAGCTTTTGTTTGCTAATACACTTCTAATATGTAGCTCACATTTTCTGCAGTGTTACAGAAGAAGAAAAATCCTACTACCTGAACACAGTCCTCATGTTTAAGAAAGAATGTGGGGATCAATTTTTATTTTATTTTTTCCACTTTTTGGTCTCAAATCATGATATATTGAGCTTCTTTTTTATTTTATTTTATTTTACTTATTTATTTATTTATTTATTTATTTATTTGACAGACAGAGATCACAAGTAGGCAGAGAAGCAGGCAGAGAGAGAGATGAGAAAGCAGTCTTCCTGCTGAGCACAGAGCCCGATGTGGAGCTTGATCCCAGGACCCTGGGATCATGACCTGAGCCGAAGGCAGAGGCTTTAACCCACTGAGCCACCCAGGCACCCCGTGACCTTCTTTTTTAAAAGAAATAAATAATCTAAAATACAAAATCATGTTAGTAATTTTACAGATACATGACAATTAAATACATACAAACACACCAACCACAAGATATATGACAAAGCACATGACTATAAAATACCTCTACATTATACATTAAGTTCTAGATTAATTATTCAATATGCTCGAGATTAAACACAAGGAGATTAAAAAAACAACTTCTTTGTAGGATATATATCAACTATTAAAAATGAAAACCTTAATTTTAAAGTCCTATTATCCATTTTAAAAGTATGTTAACAAGAAGTGCTACCAATGAACTATATTCTTCATTGATACCTAGTTTCTTTTTGCCAGTGATCATTCAATGTCCCCTCTCATACCATTTTTTTATACATGTAGAAATGGTTTGTTTTCAGCAGGCATATCCAAGATACACTGAACACTTCAAATTTTAATTCTCTTCTTGATTATTTGGTATAACACTACAGTCATTGTACTGTGCTCATTAGACATTCATGCAGGATCTCTGTGATAAACAGAACCATGAAATGATGAGAGTCCCCTTTTTTTTTGGATATATGCATACGTATGTGTTTTTTTGTTTGTTTGTTTGTTTGTTTGTTTTGTCTTGAGATAGATAATAATATCCCACTTTGGAAAGGAAATATCCAAGGTCATTAAGATGATATTTGAATAAGTACCCTTCCTGGATGATCTAAGTCTTATTACAGATTTCAGTTGAGTTAGTGATGGGTCCTTTACAGACTTCTTGCTAAATCATATAATGATAGAACTATAATAGCATATGATGGTATGTGTGCTTTTAATTTGGTGTTGGAAACTTCATGTGAAATTAAATGAATTGAGACACAGACCTTACACCTTTTATAAAAATCAACTCAAAATGGATCATAGGCCTAAATATAAAACATGGACCCTAAAATTTCTAAAAATAACATAGGAGAATGGAGCACTGGGTGTTATATGTAAACATGAATCTTGGAAAACTACATCAAAAACTAATGACGTACTATATGGTGACTAACATAACATAATAAAAAATAACATAAGAGAAAATATAAATAAAATTGGTTTTGGCAATGACTTTTTAGAATACAACACCAAAGTGCAAACAATAAAAGAAAAAAATGGTAAATAGGACTTTATTTAAATTGCATACTTCTGCTCTGCAATTGACACTTTTCAGATAAAGAAAAGACAAGTCACAGATTGGGGGAAGATACTTGCAAAAGACACACCTGATAAAGAATTTATATCTCAAATAGGCCAAACAAACAAACAAACAACAACAACAAAACCTTTAAAACTCACCAGTAAGAAAATAACCCAAATAAAAATGGGCTACAGGTCTGAACAGACACCTCACCAAATAAGGTGTAGGAATGACAAATAAACATTTGAAGAGGAGGTCCACATATATCAACAGGGAAACATAAACTAAAAGGACCATGAATTACTACTACACACCTATTAGAATGCTTAAAATACAAAACACTGACAATATCAAATGCTGATGAAGATGTAGAGCAAAAGGAACTCTCATTTACTGCTGGTACAATGATAAAGTCACTTTGGCAGTTTCTCAAAAAGCTAAGCATAGTCTTGTCAGGCAACACCAAAACCATGAGTCACCAACTTATTTCCACACTCAAACCTGAACATGAATGTTTATAGTAGTGTTATTTATAATTATCCAAACTTTGAAGAAACCAAGATGTCTTTCAATAGGTGAATGATATTAAACTGTGGTATATCCATGTAATGGAATATTGTGTATATATACAACATCTTTAACCGTTTGTCTATCTATTATAAATAAAGCTTCAATTAACATAGCAGTAAATGCATCTTTTTGATTTAGTGTTTTTGTATTATTTGGGTAAATACTGGAATTACTGGATTATATGGTAATTCTAGGTTTAAGTTTTTGAGGCACCTCCATACTGTTTTTCAAGGTGACTGCTCTAGTTTGCATTCCCACCTGCAGTGCTTGAGAGTGAGCGTAGGGTCCTCTTACTCTGCCATCTTCCCCAGAAGTCCTAAATTTGTTTTTAATACTTCTGTCTTCCACTAGACAACATAGATTCTTTGACTCCAGTAATTTTCTCAGAACTTCTTTCTACTGTCATGAGAAAACTTTAGATGATTAAGAGTACTTTCCTGTCACTTTTTTAGTTTCTGCAATGAGATTTGAGGAAGTTTGTGAAGCTCTAGGGTTTATACTTCTCAGTCCAAATAAATGATCCCCATGTATCTAGTCTGAACAATGTGGAATTATTTTCATATGGATTGATCTAAGTATGCTATCTTAATGGTACTGATCTCCAAATCTATTACACATACTATTTATAGTATCCAGATCCCTCAACAAATATTGACAATATCAGTCAAGAGTCTGGAATTTTCCAAATATCAAATATTTGTTATTATATGGAGGACAAAACAAGCAAAGAATTATCTACATATGTATAAAATGAAAAACTTAAAATACATAAAGATGTTCAGTTAATACAGAGAATGCACAATGATGAACTGTATTAGAGAATTATCTACCCATTTAATGTGCTCCTGCTATAAATCATGAGCATGTGGAAAATAGGTAAAAGTTTTAATTAGTTGTCTCAGTTGTTGATGGTCCTTTTCTACTTTCTGATATTCAGAAATTAAAATACAATCATCTCCTCAAAGCACATGAGGTTTCTAATAATATTGTTAAATTATTACATTTAAGGTGATTTAATGTACAATTTATTGTCAATTTCCCATATTCTCTCTCATCATCTGGTTTGAGACTTGCCTCAAATGTATCAGTCTAATTTTTAATATTCACCTTTATTTTTTCAATCCACCTATCTTACCACCTACTCAACTTCTTAGATCCCTTTTGGTGTCTTGATAAACCACTGAAATCTGAGCTCAAAATCTACACATGCTCCTGCTTTTATAAGGGATTTTTTTTCAATTTGTACTATATGAAAAGACATTTTAACCTACTTTGCTGTTCTTTTAAAAAAAAAAATCCTTTAAAGCAGGAATTGGAACAAGAGTAACTACTGAGAATTAGCCTAAATTCATGGAAACACTTAATTTTTCTGGATCGGACTTTAGCTCTAGGGCAATGCTTTTGACAGCATATGGTTTAGATTTGGCATAAGAGTGGAAGCATGCTGAAATCATCGCCTTGGGATTCACAGTCCTTTAATACAGAAGTGTTCCAGTTAGATTTGGTCAGAGATCACAGAAGCATATTTCCAGAGAATGCTACAAGGCGTGAAATGTACTAAAGAATACAGCACTGAAACCCCAGGATCGCAATTCAGCAACTGTTATTAGGCAGCCTACTATATTCCAGGTAATGTATTACACATTGGAGACATGATGATTTTGAGGTTTTGGTCCCCTATTATAATTACAACGTTGACCTAATTCTTTCCTCAAACAGCCTATATTATAAAGGGACAAGAGATACCTAATAACAGAATGTGAAAGTACAAGCCAGACAATTTTGCTAAAAAGGCTATGAGAATCAAGGGAAATAAGCTATTTGCTCAGACAGTGGGGGAGAAGGAAGGTATTACAGAGTAGTTGACATTTAATCTGTGACATAAAAAAATGAGCATGATGTTTCTAGGAGTGGGCAATGACATTTCAGGTAAATGGAGAGATAGGTGCCAAAGAAGGGAGATGGGAAATTGCACGGTCAGACAACATCATTCAGATGCACTAAAAATTATATGTAGGCATGCAATCAAGGATATGGGAGTTAAAAAGACAGATTTGTATCAGCTCACTAGTAATAGATTATAAGGATTGATGCCTACCTTCAAAATCCTTTAAGCCCTGATCGGATAAAGACGATTTTTGGTTGTAAGTAACCCTAACTAACCCATAATCACAACAATGCATTCTATAAAGAGATAACACTATCTAAGGCCTCAGTTTATCTTTATAATATCATTGTCAGCATACAATGCAAAATAAACAGGCATACAAAGAGATGAGATATCCTAATTGGATAGCAAGAATACATAGAAGTGGACTTATCAGGTATGGAATCTAAAAAAATTATACGTTAGAAGGAAAAAAAAAAGACAGGAGAGAGAATTCTCACAGCTAAATGGAAACTATTTTAAAGATTTAATGAAAATTTTAAATTTAAAAAATGTATAGGTAAATTTATTCATCTAATAGATGGGTCTAATGTAGATTAGACATAGCAAAAAGATTTTCAGCAACTGAAATATAGATAAGAAATAGTATGCAAAACAAAGGACAAAAAGACAAGTTAGAAAACCAGAAAAAAATTGAGAGAGGCATAGGCAAAAGAACTCCTAGCATAACATACTTCTAATCTATCTTTAAAAAGAAAAAAAGAGAAAGATTGAAAAAGAAATATTTGAAGAGATGATGGCTCAGAGTTTTCAAAAACACAAATAACAGCACATTATAAAATCAAGAATGATTACAAACTTAAGAAGTATAAGGAAAACCATATTTAGGAAGATTATTAGCGCTAAAATGTAAAAACAAAGAACATCTTCAAAGAAGCTAGAAAAAAAAAAAGACATATCTGCAGAGGAAAAAAAAATAAGTTGAAGTGATAATTAACTTAATAAATAGAGTAATCGCAGGGTGCCTGGCTGACTCAGCTGGTGGAGCAGGCAATTCTTAATCTCAGGGTTGTGAATTTGAACCCCACATTGGGTGTAGAGAGTATTTGAAAGAAAAGAAAGAATGCAATTTCAGGAGCTAGAAACATATGTAATAAAAAGCTGAAAGAAAGTAACTGTCGGGATGCCTGGGTGGCTCAGTGGGTTAAGCCTCTGCCTTTGGCTCAGGTCATGATCTCACAGTCCTAGGATGGAACCCCATATCAGGCTCTCTCTGATCATGGGGAGCCTGCTTCCCCCTCTCTGTCTGCCTGCTGTTCTGCCTACTTGTGATTTCTCTCTCTGTCAAATAAATAAATAAAATTTTAAAAAGAAAAGAAAAGAAAGAAAGAAAGAAAGAAAGAAAGAAAGAAAGAAAGAAAGAAACTGTCAACCTAGGACTCTCTACTCAGTGAAAAATACTCTTAAAACCAAACCAGACTTCTGCTTCCAGCTAAACTGGTATTTACCTGGACTACAATTTCTCTGACATAAGAAATGACCAGAAAAACAAAACCAAATTTATGAAACAGTTGTCAAGATCTACACATCATGCAACAAAGGAGAGGCATCCCAGAGAGAGAGAAAACAAATAAGGTTAGTCCTATGATTGGTCCAGAGTATTGCTTTGAGACATTTCTAGGTTGCAGCATAGGAGATGAACACACGCAGATATAGGCAGACTCTCAGAATTTAGAAGATAGAGTTTAGGTGCACTGGGATGGCCCAGTGGCTAAGTACCTGCCTTAGGTTCATCAAGCTACCACTTGGTGAGAGTCTGCTTCTCTCTGTCCCCCTGACCCCCACTCATACTCATGTTCTCTTTCTCTGCTTCTCATGCACTCTCTTGTCTCTCATAGATAAATAAAATCTTAAAAAAAAAAAAAAAAGGAGATAGAGCTTAGGATTCTGGGAATATAATGTAACTACAGAAATCTAGACAGAGTACCAGAGATTGTAAGCTCATAGAGAACACCAAAGATCTGTAGAGGATCTTCCTCAAATTTCCAGCAAAGAATCATTAGTGCATGCATGTGAGAAAACTACTTGTTGTGGGGGAAAAAAAAATCCAAAAGGATTAGAAGAAACATATCTGACATTTACACATAATGGGTGTGCCTATTTTCTCCAGCCAGATGGGAAAAATCTCATAATTCATTTGGCATTGGGTAGAGTGCACAGAAAAGTCCTGCTTCAGCAGCACGAAATAATTAGGTCAAGATTAAACACTGATTGTCTTCTGCCAAATAAATCATAAAAGCAGTACATGAAAAGATCCTAATGATTCCAAGTAAATTAACTGTGTCCCAGAACAAAACTCAAGAATATTTGTAAGAATACAAAAGTATCGGGGCACTTGGGTGGCTCAGTGGGTTAAAGCCTCTGCTCTAAAAGTTCAGGTCATGATCCCAGGATCCTGGGATCAAGCCCCACATAGGGCTTTCTGTTCAGCAGGGAGCCTGCTTCCCTTCCTTTCTCTCTGCCTGCCTCTCTGCCTACTTGTGATCTCTGTCTGTCAAATAAATAAATAAAATCTTAAAAAATATATATATAAAAGTAAAGTATCTAGCTCCCTAGTTCCTAGCAAGGTGAAATTCACAACCTAATCAAAGATTATCAGGTTTAGGAAGAAGCAGCAACATTATTTAAATTTAAGAGAAAAATCAATGGATCAAAGTTGATTAAGAACTAGCATGTTAGCTTTAGCAGATAAAGATATTAAGGCAGTTATTGTAACATAATCAATATGTTAAAAAGTAAAGTTGGAAACACTGAAAATATTTTTTAAAGACCCAAAATAAAGCTGAGAGACAAAAACTTCAATAACTAAGAAGAAAAATGCATTGAATATATTGAAGTCAGAGAGGAAATTTCAGAAGAAAAAATGGGAAATGATGATACAGTAAAAGAAACTATCTAAATCAAGCAAGGAGAGAAAAAAAATTAAAAATGAAGAGTATCAGAGACCTGCAGGGCAATTTCAGGGACCTGACCTATGGGTAATTGAATTCCCCCACAGGATACCATAGAGGAAAGGGACAATAAAACATTCACTAAAGAAAAAATGGTCCATGATTATCCAAATTTGATGAAAACTATAATTTCAGATCTAAGGAGTTCAATGGAACAAAGTGTATCACTTGAAATGATATGATGTTAAATATAAACAACAAACCTTAAAGCTATCAATTAAAAAATTTTATAGTTTATAAGCGAAAAATGGAAATTAATTAGAATCATGAAAAACAAACAAGCATCTCAATTTGAAATCTAAAGGAAAAAACAAACAAAAAAATCTTTTAAAAAGAAGACAGGTGAAAAGGAAAAATAAGGAATAAATATGGGGCAAAGAGAAAACTAGTAGCAAGATGTTAACTGTATCAATAGTCACACTAAATATAAATATATAATATATAATATAAAGGCACAGGTAATTTAAAAGTAAAATAACGAAAAATATATACCATGTGAACTTCAAAAAAAGAAAACTGGAATAGCTACAATTAATGTAAAAAACTAGGTTGTAAGACAATATTGCCAGGGATAAACAGATGCTCTATAGAGATGAAGAGATCCATTAAACATTTCTATCATAGGCACAGGTATCTGGCTAATTAATAGTATTAAATATGGCTATATATTAGCATGTCATGATACATAGGAATCTAATTATATAAATTAATTATATTTCTACATTAAATTAAGGACATATCTATAGATTATTTTATTATAGAAATGGAGAATTACAAAATAATTGTTACTAAATATTCATGTTGGTGCAACAACATAGATGAACTTTAAAAACATTATAGAAGTAAAAACAGCCAGATCAAAAAACAAACACACACATATTGTGTGGTTGCAATTACAAAAAATTTTTTAAAAAGGTAAAATTAATTATCATGAAAGAAAGTAAATCGAAGGTAGTCGGGAAAAGACATGTCAGGATTGACTGCAGTGAAATATAAGAATACTTTTTTAGGTGCTGGTGTATATCTTACATCATGGTAGTTGGAGATATACACACACACACACACACACACACATATATATGTGTATATATATATACAAACACAAACATACATACATATATGTATAAATATACACATATATACATATATATATACACACACACACATATATATATATTCGCTAAAATTCATTGTATTGTATGGTTAGAGTATTTCCATTTTATTTCAGGTAAACTATATCTCAATAAAATGTATTAAGCCATTTATGATATTATAAAAGGAGGGTGTTGGTTTAACAAGATTGAAAGCTGTTGACTTCAATCTTCTTATTCTGAAGCACTTTTTTAGCTCATTTCTTTCTCTCGTTTATGTCCACCTCTTTTTTTCATCACTAGCAGTTGGTGGAAAAAATTATTTTCCTTTCTTTTTTTACAACATCATCTATTTCCTTCCCTACCGAGCTACCACCAAACAACAAAGTGCACATCAAGCTGTTGTGTTAAACAAATGCAATTTTCTGGGCAAAGAAAACTTCTGCTACATGCATTAAAATTGAAATATTTTGCCCCCAATGATATAAAATAAATTAAAAAAAGAAAATCAAAGCTGTCTTAAGAAGTTTTGGTTTCTACTTCTTTATGTATACATAAAGAGAAGAAGGTTTTATTACTGTCATTTTTAGAAGCAGGTGATGACAGAATGTTGGTAATTTATACAATGTGAGGAGTTTTGTGCTTCATGACATGAGATGTACTCTTGCCCCACCCCTCATTGTGATTAGTAACATTAATTTTCAAAATGGTTTTCAGAACAAGAAGGAAAGCCTGCATATGCAGAGAAGAGCACACATGTTTAATAGAGATCTCCATTCACTCATTCACAGACACTTTCAGCTCAGCAGTGTTCCTTTCTAGATTGAGCTTCTCAAGGAGATGATTATCAAATCATAAAATGATGTCCCAGGTTTTAGCCTGGCATTTACAAGAACTGTTGAATATCTGTGATTGAAAATAATTGCAAAATATCTCAGAATGATTGCTGAGTCAAGCTGTGCTGTATCTGTCACCAAGTTACCACACATTCCAGATTAGTTTATACTTAGACTTTTCTCAAATTATGCTTGTGGGAAATGGAGTAATATATATTTGATTAATGTTATCATGAGTGAAAATTCTGACATTCCAGATAAAATGAAACATTTATTAAAAAATAATATAAAATACTAGCTACATTCTTTTCTAACAGCCAGTGGGTCAAACGAACAAACCAATCACAAGTGAACCTCATTTTAGTTGAAAATCTAATGCAATCTCATTAGCAGTTGACATTGTTTTGGAAAATACCATGTGCCTGGAGTACAGAACATCTCCATGCTTTTCATCTTTGAAAGTACTTCCTAACAGAACTTAAGAGATTCTGGGATGCAACTTCTAGTAGGCAAAAAAATTAACATTCTCACTTACCTGTCTTAGGTTTTATTTATTAGTAGCATAAACCACTGAGTGGAAAGGCAGAAATGTTTAACATAAATGTGCTGAAATCCTTGTATGTTGATAGTATTAAAATATATATGTTGTGCATATATGCTTAAATCTGTGATGCATATTTATTACATGTAATGCCAGTACCATTAATATCAGATGCATATGATATATATATATAATATATGTAATTGAACATATTGTAGTATATGTTTTATATTTATGTGTGTGTGTTAAAATGTATCTTATATAAGTTTTCAATTCTTTTTATTCCATTGCATAAATGTTTAGCTTAAAGCCAAAAAATCAATAATTGATTTAAGCTAAATCAATGTTTAGCTTAAAGCCAAAAAATACCCAAAGGGGTAACGAGGATGAAAAATTAAGACTTTTATTTAATATTTGTTGTTTCCTTTAATCTTCTTAAAAACACTGGGAAATAAGTACTAGAATGTCTATTTTTCAGGTAAAGAAAAGAATATTATAAAACAGTTAATAAATAGAATAGAGGGCTTTATACTTATGCTTATAGATTTCTATTCTGAGCTATGTAAGTACAGAGTATAGCATATTAATTAAATAGCCTTGTTATCCAAGCCAAATGCTTCATTCTTATAAATTTCAAGCAATTGAAATCATCATGGCACTATTTTCCGACTCTGAGATAATCAGAGCCAAAGAAGTTTAGTCAGGATGCTTAATACATCTAAAGATCCATTAACAAAAATAAATGTACCAATGCCAATAGCAGGAAGTCATAATCAAAAGGCCAAATTAGATACTACTGAATGTGTCAGCATTCTAGTGAGATTAAGGAGATTAAAACAAACAAACAAACAAACAAACTCTGTTATTCCAATAAACCATTAAAACTAACATTATGTCTTTAAGTGACTGCTCTAAATTTGTACCATATGAAGGCTATCAATGGGAAAAATTAGTACTGAAAATCAAATGCATATCCATTTAATTACTGGATCAATTACTTAATTTTTAAAAATGATATATTGTCTTGTTCCCGAATACTCAGAAGGTTCTGTTTCTCAATTACATCTTGTTCTCTCAACTGATATCATTAGCATGATGAAGCCCCTTCTTTTCACAAATAGTAATATAATGGGCTCTATTTGAAAATTCCCTGAATTGAAAAGCCACAGAGAAAATACAGCAGCCATCTAAACTTCTGTTGTCTGTGTCCTTGGACATTGTTTCAATTCATTATATAATGATTCCAGAGGTTAGCCTATTGTTTGATACTTTACTGGATTAAAGAAAATAGGTCATCTACGGGATGCCTGGGTGGCTCAGTCAGTTGAGAGTCTGCCTTCAGGTCAGGTCATGATCCCAGGATGCTGGGATCAGGTCTCACATCAGGCTCCTTATCCAGGGGCAGTAGCTTCCCCCTCTACCTGTGCTCTCTTTCTGACAAATAAATAAATAAAACATTAAAAAAAAATAGGTCATCTATGATATCCATCCTGTTTTTTAATGTGTCATTTTAAGAGATGAAGTAGCATGTGATTCCTCCTAGATTATGCTTTGGTGCCTATAGAAGTCTGTATTTCCTGCACTTATCATAATGACAATGTTTGTCACCTGATTATATAGCAAAGATCATATAAATAGTTCTTAAAAGAACTAAGGAGCATATGCCAAAAAAATAAGTCAAGAGGTCCTCAGAAACATACATAATTACATAAACATATACATTTTATTCATTGTATTAATTTTATGGGTTTGAGTTGTGGTAATTTTATGAAATTGTTTTATAAGATATTAGCTCATGGCTATCAGAATTTATTAAAAATAAAAAGAGTTAATACCTTTAAAAAAGACACCTTCAGGGGTACCTAGATGAGACTCAGTTGCTTAAGTGCCCACCTTTTGGTTTCCGCTTCAGTCCTGATCCTGGGGTCCTGAGACATGGGGCTCCATGCTCAGTGGGAAGTCTGCCAGCTACTCTCTACCCTTTCTTCTCCCTCCACCCACCACTCACTCCCTCTCCTTATCTCTAAAATTAAAAAAAAAAATCTTTAAAAAAACATATTTTAGAAAAATCAGTCTTAGGAAAGTTCATTTCATATGTGTCCTATGAACTTTGTCAAATCTTTCACATCATAGTTATTGTTATACTCCTTTTTCAGATAAGAAACCTGAGGCTAAGAGACTGTGTGTCCTCTTGGGTCCAGTGTGACTGAAATGTTGAGTTGAACTTGAATCTAGGTTTTACTTCTCTACAGTCAGCAGCTTATCCAAGGTAACATAAATAAAAATAGAACCTTATCTTTTCCTTTCCTTCCTTCCATTCCCCCTTCCTTCTACCTTTCCTCTTCCCTCTTTCTACCCTCCCTTCCTTCCTTCTTCTTTTCTTGCATCAATCCTTTTACTGATGATATTTTTGCATCCTTAGAATAATATAAATAGGTAAACTATATTCTATATTATAGTCATTATTTACTCCGAAATAACTCTTCCATTCTAATGGTTGTTCTCTATTTGGAATCTGAAATACTCGTAAGTTTAATTTTAAAAGCCTTAAAATTCCTAACTATGTTTACTATAAATGTATTCGATTGGAAGTTGCAATCAGAAGATGCTCCAAATTATTTGTGTCACTGGAAGTGGTACTTGCATTCCCTGGCACATAGTAGGTACTCAATAAAATACAATTTAGATTTTTGAACTCACTAGAGCTGCTTAAACATAACAAGTCAGCTTCAGCTACCATTCCCTGGTTGACATAGTGATGACAATGGGATATAAACTAGAAAGCATTAACTGCCTCTTAAAAAACATAAATTGGCTGTAACAGAAAGGAGCAAGCTAAGGAGCAAATACTATCAAAATACAAAAGGAGATCTCAAAAGCCATTGATTTATTATATATAGGCCTTACATTTATGTCAGTGAGAAAAAAGGAAAGATTAATAGCTATATGTATTCTCAAATAAAGGATGCTACAAAAATGCACTGCCCCTATTGTCATTGATGAACAATATGCTTGACAACTTATTGAGCTTAGTGAAATATCAATTTCTATCACTAGTAAGGAATGAAAGTTTTCAGCCAGGGGTAAAATCAAGCTTAACCACTGCAAACTGGTTGAATAGATTCCATTGAATGTTTCATGCCTTGATTACAAAAATACTTACACGAGAAAAAAAAAAAAAAAGGTTAACTATAAACTTGTCATTATTATGAGTTTGTTCTTAGCGTTCTATAAATCTGTCTCAAAGGAGAAATGAAAGAAAAACTACACACACAAAGAAATTCTATCCAAATGATTTTGAAAAGTTAAAAAAGGGAAGCTGTTTTTTAGATGTTAAATTCAAATATATTGTGATTTAAAATAAAGTTATATTTGTCTGATTTGGTTTTTATTTGATTATAATAAAAAACTCCTACTCAATATTCTATGTATAGAAATGAAATTGGTCTATATACCTCCAGAGATACCTTTTTGCTAGATTAAAATATTTCTATAAATTTTTCCTTCAAATTTTAATACTTTCTGGCAAGGAAAGAGGAAAAATGAGAGTTGGTTTACTTTTGGTCAGTTGGTAAGATAACATGATTTTTTTTTATATTGAAACATAAAATATTGATTACTTAACCATATCACTGATATTTCAGTGATTCATGGCATACTAGTAATGTATGAGTCCTTGATCTCTTTATTCACTTTTAAATGACAAATGTGAAATAAAAAGACTCATATCACCATTTTGATCTTAGCAGGTTCTGTTACTTTAGGACACTCACCATACAGATTGTATGAGCATGATCATGAATTAATGTTGGGGTGGAATAAATATCTCAGTACAACATAAGTCTTTAGAGAACAAGAGAAAATACACAGGTCAGTACTTTTCAAATTGTACTCTGGGAAGACCTAGTGGATATGCCTCACAGATACCTGTCCTCACTTACCAATGCACAATGGGAGTAAAGTAGAGGGGCAGAGATCCTTTCTCCTACTCCCACTTCAGTCAGAATAGGTGCCCTCTACCTTTTTTGTATATTTACATTTTATATATATTTAAAAGTTTTTAAGAAATATACCTATATATAATTTTTTAGCAAATTTTTGAATATTTAAAATATTCACATATTTAATTAAATATCTGAATCTGAAATCTGAAAAATATATATTTAGCTAGATTATAATTATTATAAATGACATATTAGTAATTTTCATTCCTTAAGTTCTTTTCAAATATCAGGAATATACCCATATTCTCTTATCTAATTTTGTCACAACAATGAAAAATGATACTATTTTTTCCATTTTCCTAGTGAAAAAAAATTGAGGATTAAAGAGTTTTGATAATTTGTTGAAAATTTCACTGCAATTCCAATGCATGTCTCTCTGATACTATTTTTTAATATTATTAACCATTCTCCTATTACATATCATTTAAGGACATAACCCAACAGTAATATGACTAAGAATTATTATCTGGTTATGAATGAGAAATTCATAGTAATATATAATAGTGATTATATGATAGAGAAAATCTAATTATAGTACAAACAGATGGAGCCTAGTGGCTCTGGAACTTAATTGCTTAAGATTGAAACTCATCTTTGCCACTTAAAGCTGTTCCATAAGTTAACATAAATAAAACCTTTAAAGAGTATATAGTATAGAACAAGTATTCCAAAAATATTAACTTTTATTAGGAAAATTTTTGTGGTGATTGTTGCATTATGCTTAATTTATTTAATTATTTCATATATTTTTTAAAGATTTTATTTTATTTATTTGTCAGAGAGAAAGAGAGAGAGCAAGAGCGAGCATAAGCAGGGGGAACAGCAGGTAAAGGGAGAAGCAAGATTCCCCCCAAGCAAGGAGCCCAATACCAGACTCCATGCCAGGACCTCAGGACCATGATCAGAGCCAAAGTCATACGCTTAAACTACTGAGCCATCCAGGCATCTTCATTATACGTAGTTTAATAGGTTTCCAAGTATCCATGGGTAGGAACACTACAAGAACAAATTTTTCCCCTACTCTTTTATATGCATTACATAGACATTTTATGAATAGTGAAAGATTCAAACAGCCTCAAAAAGCCTTTAAATTGAGCTTGAATTTCTAAGGCTGTGAAGTTGTCACTCTTAGACCTTTAAAAAAAACATTTATTATGGAAGACTTCATTTAGATTTACTTTGAGTGCAACTCTAAAACACAAATGAAATCAGAATCCTCCTAACATTTCCTTCAATTGATTCATTAAGTATTGATTCACAAAGTTTTATATAAATAGAAATCACTAATTTTATAGAAATCACTGATTTTACAAAAATAGAAATCACTGGATTTTTAATTGCTTTTTTTTTGTAGTTTCGAGTATTTATTTATTTATTTGTTCATTTATTTATTTTTGTTGTTTCAAGTTTTATTTAAATTCCAGTTAGTCAACATGTGGTGTAATATCAGTTTCAGGAGTAGAATTCAGTGATTCATCACTTATATATGACACTCAGTGCTCATCATGAGTATCCTCCTAATACCCATCACCAATTTAACCCATCTCCCCCCCCACCTCCCCTCCATCAAACCTGTTTGTTCTATATAGTTGAGTCTCTTATGGTTTGCTTCTTTCATTTTTCTTTTCTCCTTTGTTCATCTGTTTCATTTCTTAAATTCCACAGATGAGTGAAATCATATGATATTTGTCTTTCTCTGACTGATTTCACTTAGCATAATATACTCTAGTTCCATCCACATTTTTACAAATGACCAGATTTCATTTCTTCTTTATGGCTGAGTAATATTCCATTATATATAATATATGGAATATGTATATCATTTCTATATCTATATCTACATCTATATATCTACATCTTTATCTATAGATATATACACCAACCACATCTTCTTTATCCCTTCATCAGTCAATGGACATTTGGGCTCTTACCTTAATTTGGTTATTGTTGACAATGTTGTTATAAACATTGAGGGGCATGTATCCCTTCCAATCACTATGCTTGTGTCCTTTGTGATAATACCTAATAGTGAAATTGGTGGACCGTAGGGTAGTTCTATTTTTAACTTTTTGAGGAAACTCTATACTGTTTTCCACCGTGGCTCCATCAGTTTGCATTCCCACAAATAATGTAAGGTTTCCCCTTTCTCCACATCCTAACACACAGTTGTTTCCTGTGTTTTAATTTTAGCCATTTTTGACAGGTATGGGGTGATATCTCACTGAAGTTTTGGCTTGTATTTCCCTGGTGATGTTGAGCATATTTTCACATGTCTGCTCATTGTCTGTATGTATCCTTTGGAAAAATGTCTATTCATGTCTTCTGCCCATTTTTATACTGGGTTATTTATTTTTTGTCTGTTGAGTTTGATAAGCTCTTTATAGATTTTTAGATACTAACCCATTAACAGATATGTCAATTTATATTCTCCCATTCTAAAGGTTGCCTTTTAGTTTTGTTGACTGTTTCCTTCAGTGTAGAAGTTTTTTATCTTAAAGTGATCCCAATAGTTCATTTTTGCTTTTGTTTGCCTCTGGAGACATATTTTTGTAAGAAGCTGCTATGGCTAATATCAGAGAGATTACTATCTGTGTTTTCCTCTAGGAATTTGATAGTTTCCTGTCTCAGGTTTAGGTCTGTCATCCATTTTGAATATTTTTGTCTTTGATGTAAAAAAGTGATCCAATTTCATTGTTTTTCATGTTTTTGTCCAGTTTTCCCAACACCATTTGTTGAAGATACTGTCCTTTTTTCTGTTGGATTTTCTTTCTTGCATTATTGAATATTAATTGACCATAGAGTTGAGAGTCCATTTCTGGGTTCTCTACTCTGTTCCATTGATCTATGTGTCTGTTTTTGTGCTGGTACCATATTGTCTTGATTACTAAAGTTTTGTAATATAAACTTGAAGTCTGAAAATGTGATGCTTCCACCTTAAGATCAAGTGTGGTATCTCTTCTTATCAGTTTAATTGCTAATTTTAGTTCTCAGCACAACTAATTCTTAAGATAAAGAATCTAGAGATAATACCTGAATAACACTCTTCTGGATATAAGAAACTTTAGTCCTATAAGTTCCCTAAGATATGTTGAGTTATTGTTTCTCCTTTGCTCAAACTAATACTTGATGCATTTCTAAATGTTCTGAATCACCTACATCTAGGTTTAGGTATAGAAGTGAAGGGAAACAGGGATTAATAAGTTTAAGTGTTATTCATGTGGATAGATGCTGAAGCTACTACATGTCTATAACATCATGAAATTTCACTTCTGTTATAAAAGTTTATCAGAAAAAAAGGCAGCTCCATGTGAGTGAAATTTAGTAGAACATTAGTTACGTACAATCAGTGGGAGTAATGAGAAGGCATGGACAGAGGACAAATATAAGCCCAAATCATGGATAAAGAAAGTCTTCACTAATCTCTTGATTACTGGGGAAAGATTAATTGGTTATACCCCAGCAGGCAGCTGATTCTAAAACAATAATGAGGCTTCAGTTGATTGCTGCTATTTGTCAGCCATGCGGTCCAACACCTTTGGACTGATCCATATTTGTATCTGATGAGAATGGAGGAGGGGAAGTAAGAGGTAGGAGGGAAGTAAAAAGAAATAACTGGCAAGTTATAATCAGCTCTAATCGGATGCTGCCTAATCAAGGAAGAACCCCTCTGTGTCTTAGCATAGCCAGTTTGCATTCCTTAAGTATTCTGTGGGTAGAGAGTTTGCCCTGTATAAGAATGCAAAATATTGAGTTATTAATGTATAGGACAAGGTAAGTTGTAGTCTTCTGAATTCTCAGGTATTCACACATGTATGTATCCTACTTTCAAATATAGACTCCACTGGTAAATTTATTGACTTTAAAGTAACTCATCTCAAATTCCCTTTTTGTACATCATATTTGCTATACTAATACACTACAATTATAAATAATATGTAACATACAAGGTTCTCCTGAGCCAATAATAAAGTATTGTATTTTTCCCTTAAAACTCTTAATAAATTGGCAAGTCATTAAATCATACATTAAAGAAGACACTTATTGATCCATTCAACAAATAGCAATCATCTCTCTACTCTGCTGCCAGGATCTATGTTACAAGGCAGAAACTGGGATAAATACAAGAACTATGACCATAATTTTATATAGATTAATTTTCTGGAAGAGATGACAATATCAACAATACATGTGAACAGACATGTAAATTAAATACAAATTGTAATAAATGAATTATGGGAAATATGCTGGAAATAGTTTGAAAAAAAATGTAAAGATTTGCTTTGGATAGACTGATTAGGAAAAGACTGTCTGAAAAGGTTTCACTGTGGTGGAGACCAAGAGTATGAGATGGAGCTCATATGAGAAAGATCAAAGGAAGGAAAAGCATTTGCAAAAGTTCTGAGGATCTAAAATGTTTTACACTTCTAAAATCTTAAAAATACCAGTGAGTCTGAAGTACAGAGAAATAGGCTGAAATTTTGCCCAATATCAAGTGTCAAAAACTAGATTCAAGTGCAACCAACAGAAATTTAAAGATTTTAAGCAGGGATTAACTCAGTCAGATTTATATTTTAATGAAATAATTTTAGCTGCTGTGGCAAAGGCAAGCTAAAGAACGGGAGATAGAGTTTAAGTAGGAGATTAGTTAGAAAATTATTTATTATGGAGAGACATGATGACCTCTGCTTGTAAGCACATGGCAAGAGGGATAGGCCATTGTGAAGTCCCCATTGTTTTCAGTTAGAATCAATATAAGTTACTGATTGGTTACAAAATGAGGTAAAAGGACTCCTCTATTTCCAGCTTGAACCTGAAGAGATAGTGGTGTCATTTCCTGGGATGGCACAGGCTTAGGGATAAACACGTATATTTTTATCTATGCATGTGTTGTACTTCATGGGTATGTGTGTTGTTTAAGAATTAAGAGTTTAATTTTGGACATACTTTTTTTTTTTTTTGGACATACTTTTTTAAAAAGATTTTATTTATTTATTTGACAGACGGAGATCACAGGTAAGCAGAGAGGAAGGCAGAGAGAGGAAGGGAAGCAGGCTCCCTGCTGAGCGAGAGCCAGATGCGGGGCTCAATCCCAGGACTCTGGGATCATGACCTGAGCTGAAGGCAGAGGCTTTAACCCACTAAGCCACCCAGGTGCCCCGGACATACATTTTGACTTTTATAAGAAATAAGGGGAGATATTACGTAGAGAGCTGAAGTTGAGTTTCTGACATTAAGGTAATGGTGGAACATAGGTATTTTGGAATAGTCATCTATTATGAGCATGGATGAGATCACCTATGGAAGCAGTGGAGAATATGGAATAAATGAGAAATTTATCTTTCTTTCTTGGCAATGATAAAAGTCAGTCACTGCTCAGAGACATAAAGGGAATTCAGGACTGCTATGTACAATAATTTTTTATTGACTTAAACACCTCTTCACACTTTCCCATGGGTACACAAGCATTCCTAAAATCCTTGCTTCTGATTTAGGGCAAAGTTAAAGGGTACAAATACTACATACTAAATATGCACCCAAAGTCTAAGCCCAGAAATTTCTTCCTTACTAATCTTTTAACATACCTATACATGTGCTGAAATGTATCACTTGTCCGTATGAAGTTAAACATCTTTCAAAGAAAATTAAAAAATAGATCTCAAATAGTAATATCAATGATCACTGTAAGTGGTTTTTTTGTGTGTTTTCTTAATTTATTCAAAGGGAAAAACTAATAAAAATATTATATATTAGGTTATAACTTATATATATATTATGAATTTGTGTTTCACATGTTATATTTTAAAATGTTTTGTAGGGTATCTAATGTTTACAATGCTCTTCAATTCTTCAATTTTTCTGTTACAGATGATTTTATATGTGCTATGGTGAGTGCTGTGAAATGTGTAAGCCTGATGATTCACACATCTGTACCCCTGGGACAAATAATACATTATATGTTAATAAAAAATGAATTATAACTACCTCTATATAACCACTTGTACATAAAGTCTTTAAGAATTAAAACTTTTTTACTAGACAAAAAAAAGATATATATATATTTTTTAATTTTAGAATGGAGCTAGTTCTAAAACATTGCTGATCACAGGATTTATATGGTAAACAGTATTTTTTAAAGATTTTTATTTTATTTATTTATTTGACAGAGAGAAAGAGAGATCACAAGCAGGCGGAGAGGCAGGCAGAGAGAGAGGAGGAAGCAGGCTCCCTGCTGAGCAGAGTCCGACGCAGGGTTCGATCCCAGGACCCCGGGATCATGACCAGAGCCGAAGGCAGAGGCCTCAACCCACTGAACCACCCAGGTGCCCCAATATGGTAAACAACTTTAAAAAGAGTGATTTCAGATGCCAAGATCAGTACTGGTACTGTGGAACAATTATTGATTAGAGAATCCATAGCCATGTTCCAACATATTCCTTAATTGTTTGATAAAAATTGTTCTTGTCATTGACCACTCAGGCATACAGATATAAGGCAAACATAAATGTTTAATAAATATCCTTGAAGTTATATCCAAAAATCTTAGACAATAGTTCTTGGAGGCATGCATTTGCCCTGCTGTTTACTTTACAAAAACTAGAGAGGACCACTTTGAAGGGATTATGTTAAACTGCTTTTGTAAAAAGTTGTATAATGTCTGTTTGCGTGTTTGAGAGAGAAAGAGACAGTGTGCACATATGTGCTCTTAGTTTGTAAATCCACAGAATAGAGTAGGTCTCCCAGTACTTTCTTCTAATCTTTTCTCCCTAGAATTTTATGTTTGTCGAAACAACATTCCTTTTTGTCTTTACCATATGTGCATAATGACCTCTGGAGTTTGATAGAGAAAAGAAGGGAAAAATTTCAACTAGTAAATAAATGCAGTTATTTTTTCCCCCTAATACTCTGCTTGCTCAAGTTGTCAACTGTAAAACTTGAAATGTGTAAGAGTTCATGATTATCTAGTATCTTCACAGTTTGCCTGAAATGAAACTATTTTCACCTAATTACAGTCATTGCCCACCTCCTTAAATGTGCTCCATACATCACTTCTACTGCTGATTATTCCCTAGGCAGTAACATAGAGTTTTACTAAATTTTCTGTCTCTAAAAATATATATGCCCAGTGTAATCCCCCAAACTGTTAGCAAACAAATAGTGGGTTATTCAGCTGTCACCCTGACTTCTATGCTCTTCTTTAAGAGAATAATTTTCTATTATTTGTCACAAGTATCTTATTCCCTAGAAATAAAAATTTTCCTTGAAGTGTGATTCTATGCTCCCTCTTAAAGTTAATAGAACTCAAAATTTTGTGTTGAAGGGCATAACTTAAGTGGTGAATGCCATGTCACTTTGCTAATACTATTAGTCTTCTCCCTGTCTTTATTGCATTCCTATTTTCTAACTTTTTAAAATTTATTTTATTTTTTTAACTTTTTAATTTTCTTATAAACATATAATGTATTATTAGCCCCAGGGGTACAGGTCTGTGAATCACCAGGTTTACACCCTTCACAGCACTCACCATAGCACATACCCTCCCCAATGTCCATAATCCCACCCCCTTCTCCCAACTCCCCTCCCCCCAGCAACCCTCATTTTGTTTTGTGAGATTAAGAGTCTCATATGGTTTGTCTCCCTCCCAATCCCATTTTGTTTCATTTATTCTTCTCCTACCCCCTTAATCCCCCATGTTGCTTCTCTACTTCCTCATATCAGGGAGATCATATGAGAGTTGTCTTTCTCTGATTGACTTATTTTGCTAAGCATGATACCCTCTAGTTCCATCCTTGTCATCACAAATTGCAAGATTTCATTTCTTTTGATGGCTGCATAGTATTCCATTGTGTATATATACCACATCTTCTTGATCCATTCATCTGTTGATGGACATCTAGGTTCTTTCCATAGTTTGGCTATTGTGGACATTGCTGCTATAAACATTCGGGTGCACGTGCCCCTTCGGGTCACTATGTCTGTATCTTTAGGGTAAAAACCCAGTAGTGCAATTGCTGCATAGTCATAGGGTAGTTCTATTTTCAATATTTTGAAGAACCTCCATGCTGTTTTCCAGAGAGGTTGCACCAGCTTGCATTCCCACCAATAATGTAGGAGGGTTCCCCTTTCTCCACATCCTCACCAACATCTGTCATTTCCTGACTTGTTAATTTTAGCCATTCTGACTGGTGTGAGGTGATATCTCATTATGGTTTTGATTTGTATTTCCCTGATGCCAAGTGATATGGAGCACTTTTTTGTGTTGGCCATCTGTTGGCCATCTGGATGTCTTCTTTGCACAAATGTATGTTTATGTCTTCTGCCCATTTCTTGATTGGATTATTTGTTCTTTGGGTGTTGAGTTTGCTAAGTTCTTTATAGATTTTGGACACTAGTCCTTTATCTGATATGTCGTTTGCAAATATCTGCTCGCATTCTATCAGTTGTCTTTTGGTTTTGTTAACTGTTTCCTTTGCTGTGCAAAAGCTTTTGATCTTGATGAAATCCCAAAAGTTCATTTTTGCCCTTGCTTCCCTTCCCTTTAGCAATGTTCCTAGGAAGATGTTGCTGCGGCTGAGGTCGAAGAGGTTGGAAAAGAAAGCCAAAGTTGGTGGCATCAAGCTTCAAGCTTCAATCTCCAATATTCCTTTGGCTATTCGAGTTCTTTTGTGGTTCCATGTAAATTTTAGAATTATTTGTTCCATTTCTTTGAAAAAAATGGATGGTATTTTGATAGGAATTGCATTAAATGTGTAGATTGCTTTAGGTAGCATAGACATTTTCATAATATTTATTCTTCTAATTCAGGAGCATGGAACATTTTCCCATTTCTTTGTGTCTTCCTCAATTTCTTTCATGAGTACTTTATAGTTTTCGGAGTATAGATTCTTTGCCTCTTTGCTTAGGTTTATTCCTAGGTATCTTATGGTTTTGGGTGTAATTGTAAATGGGATTGACTTCTTAATTTCTCTTTCTTATGTCTTGTTGTTGGGGTAAAGAAATGCAACTGATTTCTGTGTATTGATTTTATATCCTGACACTTTACTGAATTCCTGTACAAGTGGAGTCTATTGGGTTTTCCACATACAGTATCATATCATCTGCAAAGAGTCTTAGTTTGACATCTTCTTTGCTGATTTGGATGCCTTTAAGTTCTTTTTGTTGTCTGAGTGCTGAGGCTAGGGCTTCTAGTACTATGTTGAATAGCAGTTGTGATTATGGACATCCCTGCCTTGTTCCTGACCTTAGTGGAAAAGCTTTCAGTTTTTCTCCATTGAGAATGATATTTGCGGTCGGTTTTTCACAGATTGCTTTGATAATATTGAGGTATGTGCCCTCAATCCCTATACTTTGAAGAGTTTTGATCATAAAGGGAAGCTGTACTTTGCCAAATGCTTTTTCAGCATCTATTGAGAATATCATATGGTTCTTGTCCTTTCTTTTATTAAGGTATTGTATCACATTGATTTGTGGATGTTGACCCAACCTTGTAGCCCTGGAATAAATCCCACTTGGTCGTGATAAATAATCCTTTTAATGTACTGTTGGATCTTACTGGCTAGTATTTTGGCGAGAATTTTCGCCTCTGTGTTCATCAAAGATATTGGTCTGTACTTCTCTTTTTTGATGGGATCCTTGTCTGGTTTTGGGATCAAGGTGATGCTGGCCTCATAAAAGGATTTTGGAAGTTTACCTTCCATTTCTATTTTTTGGAACAGTTTCAGGAGAATAGGAATTTATTCTTCTTTAAATGTTTGGTAGAATTCCCCTGGGAAGCTGTCTGGCCCTGGGCTTTTTTTTTTTGTTTGGAGATTTTTGATGACTGTTTCAAATGGGTCTTTTCAGGTTTTCTATTTCTTCCAGGTTCAGTTATGGTAGTGTATATATCTCTAGGAATGCATCCATTTCTTCCAGATTGCCAAATTTGTTGGTATAAAGTTGCTCATAATATGTTCTTATAATTGTTTGTATTTCTTTGGTGTTGGTTTTGATATCTCCTCTTTCAATCATGATTTTATTTGTTTGGGTCCTTTCTCTTTTCTTTTTGAGAAGTCTGGCCAGGGATTTGTCAATCTTATTAATTCTTTCAAAAAAATCAGCTCCTAGTTTCGTTGATTTGTTCTATTGTTTTTCTGGTTTATATTTAATTGATTTCTGTTCATATCTTTATTATTTCTTTTCTTCTGCTGGGTTTAGGCTTTCTTTGTTGTTCTTTCTCCAGCTCCTTTACGTGTAGGGTTAGGTTTTGTAGTTAAGACCTTTCTTGTTTCTCGAGAAAGACTTATATCGCTATATATTTTCCTCTCAGGACTGCCTTTGTTGCATCCCACTGATTTTAAACTGTTGTGTTTTCATTATCATTTATTTCCATGAGTTTTTTCAATTCTTCTTTGATTTCCTGTTTGACCCATTCATTCCTTAGAAGGATGCTGTTTAGTCCCCATGTATTTGGGTTCTTTCCAAATTTCCTCTTGTGATTGAGTTCTAGCTTCAGAGCATTGTGGTCTGAGAATATGCAGGGAATGATCCTAATCTTTGTATACCAGTTGAGACCTGATTTATGACCCAGGATGTCATCTATTCTGGAGAATGTTCCATGTGCAGTAAAGAAGAGTGTGTATTCTGTATTCTGTTGCTTTGGGATGGAATGTTCTGAATATATCTGATGTCCATCTGGTCCAGTGTGTCATTTAAGGCCTTTGATTCCTTGTTAAGCTTTTGTTTGGATGATCTGTCCATTTCAGTGAGGGGGGTGTTTAAGTCCCCTACTATCATTGTATTATTGTCTATGTGTTTCTTTAATTTTGTTATTAATTGGTTTATATAGTTTGCTGCTTCCATGTTAGGGGCATAGATATTTAAAATTGTTAGATCTTCTTGGGGCGCCTGAGTGGCTCAGTGGGTTAGGCCTCTGCCTTCGGCTCGGGTCATGATCTCAGGGTCCTGGGATTGAGTCCCGCATCGGGCTCTCTGCTCGGCAGGAAGCCTGCTTCCCTCTCTCTCTCTCTGCCTGCCTCTCCATCTACTTGTGATTTCTCTCTGTCAAATAAATAAATAAAATCCTTAAAAAATAAATAAATAAATAAATAAGATTGTTAGATCTTCTTGTTGGACAGAACCTTTGAGTATGATATCGTGTCCTTCCTTATCTCTTATTATAGTCTTTGGCTTAAAATCTAATTAATCTAAGGATTGCCACCCCAGTTTTCTTTTGATGTCCATTAGCATGGTAAATTATTTTCCACCCGCTCACTTTAAATCTGGAGGTGTCTTTGAGTCTAAATGAATTTCTTATAGACAGCATATTGATGTGTTTTGTTGTTGTTGTTGTTTTGTTTGTTTGTTTGTTTTTAATTCATTCTGATACCCTGTGTCTTTTGTTTGGGGCATTTAGTCCATTTACATTCAGGGTAACTATTGAGAGATATAAATTTAGTGTCATTGTATTGCCTGTAAGGTGACTGTTACTGTATATTGTCTCTGTTCCTTTCTGATCTACAACTTTTAGGGTCTCTCTTTGCTTAGAGGACCCCTTGCAATATTTCCTATAGAGCTGGTTTTGTGTTTGCAAATTTTTTCTGTTTTTGTTTGTCCTGGAAGCATTTTATTTGTCCTTCTATTTTCAATGATAACCTAGCTGGATATAGTATTCTTGGATGCATGTTTTTTTCTCATTTAGTGCTCTGAATATACCATGCCAGTTCTTTCTAGCCTGCCAGGTCTCTGTGGATAAGTCCACTGCCAATCTAATATTTTTACCATTGTATGTTACAGACTTTTTTTTCCCAGGCTGCTTTCAGGATTTTCTCTTTGTCACTAAGTCCTGTAAATTTTACTATTAGGTGATGTGGTGTGGATCTATTCTTATTGATTTTGAGGGGGGTTCTCTACCTCTTGGATTTTGATGCTTTTTCCTTTTGCCATATTAGGGAAATTCTCTATAATAATTCTCTCCAATATACTTTCTGCTCCCCTCTCTCTTTTTTCTTCTTCTGGAATCCCAATTATTCTAATGTTGTTTCATCTTATGGTGTCACTTATCTCTTGAATTCTCCCCTTATGGTTCAATATTTGTTTTTCTCTCTTTTGCTCAGCTTCATTATTCTCAGTCATTTGGTCTTATATATCACTAATTCTTTCTTCTGCCTCATTTATCCTAACAGTAAGAGCCTCCATTTTTAATTGCACCTCATTAATAGCTTTTTTGATTTCAACTTGGTTAGATTTTAGTTCTTTTATTTCTCCAGAAAGGGCTTTTATTTCTCCAGAGAAGGTTTCTCTAATATCTCCCATGCCTTTTTAGAGCCCAGCTAAGACCTTGAGAATCATCACTCTGAACTCTAGATCTGACATATTACCAATGTCCATATTGATTAGGTCCCTAGCCTTCAGTACTGCCTCTTGTTCTTTTTTTGGTGGTGAGTTTTTCTGCCTTGTCATTTTGTCCAGATAAGAATATATGAAGGAGAAAATAAAATACTAAAAGGGTGGCAAAGACCCCAGGAAAATACGTTTTAACCAAATCAGAAGAGACTCACAAATTGTGGGAGGGGAGAAAGGGGATAAAAAGAAGTTAAAAAAATAAAATACAAATAAAGTAAAAATATAAAAAAGAAAGAAAAAAATATATATTGGGCTGGTGACTAGAACAGGGTCACCCACTTAATTTTGGGAGTATTTTGGTCTTTTAGAAGAGACTACCTCCCAAAATTTTAAAGAATGAAAAACATATATAAGAGTAAACACAATGAAGAGATGGAATATGCCTATAAAGATGAAAAAAAAAATTTAACTTCTAAAAATGGAGTTGATAAAGTAAGGTTGGTTGGGAGAATAAAGAAAAAGAAAGTGGAGATAATTTGCTCAGGCTGGAGACTAGAACAAGTCTGATGCTAGATTTAGGGTATATTTTGATCTAGTAGAAGACGTTGTACCCCTAATTTTTTAAAAGAAAAACCCTTTCAGAAAGTGGTCGATTTTCTGTTTCTAGAATTGTTGCTCTTCTTCTCTTTGATCTCCTGTTGTATTTGTATGTGTTTGCAATGGTTTGATAAGCTATCTAGCTGATCTCCTGCCACCTGATGTCATCTCAGCCTGCTACTTCTCCGCCATCTTCTTAACATTTTTAAATGAAATATTTCAAGCAAAAACACCACTAAATATAATATAATCAATGTACAATAACACCTAAGTCTATCAAATATATTTTCATGTTTTTAGTTTCCTTTGTTTTTAAAGAAATAATGGATAACAGAATCAGTGGAAGTCTTCTCTATATCCTTTCCAATCCTATTGCTACTCATTTCCTCTAAGTAGACTACTAATATGAATTTAGTATTTAATATTCCAAATTCCACATTTATATTTATATGTGCACACATGTATGCAATATATAGAATTATAATATGTACGTTATATTTTATTTAAATAGGAAGATGGCACAGATGGAAGCCACTAAACTCAGTTTGTCCTGCAGATACAACTAGGTAATACCCACATAAGTGTAAATGACCCAGAAAACAACCCACAGGCTTGCAAAACAGACTCTCCACAGCTAAATGTAAAAAGGCCATGTGAAGAGGGTAGGAAGGGCAGAGATACTGTACGTTGCTAAACAGACCTGTGAACCTGTCTGTAGGAGGGAAAGATGTTGCAGGTGCAGAAAGGGGAAATAAACAGACACCCCAGGAATGGGAAAGACAAATATCCATAACATTTGGCTGTTAAAATCAGAGGAGCATAATTCTGACCATGACCTATAATAAAGACAATATAAATTATACCATAATCCCTCTAAAATATACAAACACTCAAATGTACAAACTAAAACAAAATATTCATGGTATAAAATTATCCTCCTTGTTTTTTATATACCCTGATATGTTCTTATGTATTTTATTTTTATTTCAGGTAACTTAATATAATTATCTGAAAAGCTGGTCAAGACCTATTAATTTTATTTTATAACCAGCAATGAGGTTTTAAGTTACAGTTGGAAAAACACTACCCAAGAGTAAACTTAGAAGAGAAATCGGTTGTTCTTGTGGTATACTTCAAATTTAGGAAGTGTATTACAGATAAATTCTTCTAATGTAAGGCAAGGTAAGGAATTTTACCACCAAACAGGACTAACCTAGAGACGGAATATGAGAGGGAGAGAAAGAGAACATGAGAGAGACCTTAATGCTAACTATGTGACTTGTACAACCCAAATGAATGGGTCTGCTGTTCATTTTCTGATTGAATTGAAGTAAGTCTTTTTCTTACATTAAACAATTTCTTGTCAAAATTTTGAGAACTGATTGCAAACAGACTTCTTTTGTTCCACCTGTCCTTGAAAATAGCCTTCTTATCTAAACCTGAAGACCTACCGTATCTATTATATAACCTATCCTATTTCAAATGTTTTCCATTGAACAGCACTTTTTTTCTCTTCAACTTAGCAGAAACATACTTTGTTTTGCTGCTTTTTTTTTTCCCTGAACACCACACTTGATCAGAATTCTGAGTTCTCCAGGTGTCATTTTTCTTGCCAGATAATATTAATGCCAGTATTTCCATTGTATTCTACAATAAAACTAAGAACCTATTGCCCAGAACAGTAACATTTTCATTAGATTAGTAGTTTTGCACTTGAAATGGAACACACAGTAACATTTGGCTTTGTCAGGAGGCAATACAACATACAGCTCCAGTCACATTTTCTCCCTGTGAACTTAAATCTCCACCGATTACAGACACAAGAAGTATAATAGTCTACATTTTGACAAATAGGTATTATGTAAAGTCTCTATATATCAACCCTGTGCAGAATTACTTTGATTAATTTACATTCACCTCCAGTAAATAGTAATTCCCTATCCCATAAACAGGGATTTACATGTACAATAGAGCAATAGAAAGGTATTGTCAACATGTTGATCTCATGGTTCTGCAATTCATGGGTTTTCTCAGGCAATTCTTTTAGCATGTCTATCATATTGTGATTATACTTCTGGAGAACAGGTGGCATGTTGTGAAAAGCTATATGCCATACAGAAATACATCAGTTCAGATAAAACAATGAATCATTTTCTTTAAATTTCTCAGTCCTTCTTATTTTAATTTGAAACAATTTAAATGAATACATTAGTTTTCCAGTTATACTGCACTAAAAATGTACCATATTTCTCACCTGAAAGCATAAACTTTAGTGACATCCTAATCATTTTTACTGCAACCGATGCTTGTGCTATAAACTGAGGATTGAATAGTAGGTGGAAAATAAACAGCGGGAGCAGATGAATTCCTAAAAACAAATGATCTCTATTTGAATGCAAATATCCCCATTAATAAAGAATGAGGGAGGAAGCGTTTTAAAAATCAGTAATATATTAAAGTGAATTATTTCTGAGCAGGTTATTTTCCAGCAGCTCTTTAATGACCTGTTTCTTCATATGTTGGTAACTAATTATTACATATATTTTGTATGTATTTTTAATATCCATAAACTATGGATTTGATCTTTATTTCTTGTCAGTGGATTTGAAAATAATTTGCAGAAACGCATTTAAACTGCTGAGTTTCATGCTAAATAGGAAACAATGGATTGAGAACTTAATTTACTCTTCAAACTAGAAGATAAATGATAGTCTTCAATATAATATAATGAAAATGAGGATTTGAAAAGCCCATATGTGGCCTTCTTTAAAAATCCAAGAAGGTACTAAGTTTTACATTGGTAATTGATGATGGACATCAATCTTGCTGATCAAAACATAATATCTGTTTGATATTTTTTTAAATTTTATCTATTAGAGAGAGAGAGTACAAGTAGGTAGAGCAGCAGGCAGAGGGAGAGACAGAAACATGCTCTCCACTGAGCAGGGAACCCCACACAAGACTGGATCCCAGCACCCTAGGATCATGACCTGAGCCAGAGGCAGACACTTAATTGACTGAGCCACTGAGCTGCCCATCTGTTTGATATTTTGAAGGTACTACATTCTGAATAAAGAGTGGATCTTAAAACAA
The DNA here is from genome assembly GCF_030435805.1 of Mustela lutreola. NCBI lineage: Eukaryota > Metazoa > Chordata > Mammalia > Carnivora > Mustelidae > Mustela > Mustela lutreola. Next base: position 20,879,141 of record NC_081290.1, read on the forward strand.
ACAAACAAACAAAAACAAGAAAACTGGAATTATCACTTTGTTAATTGCATATATTAAGTAGGTGACAAAGAAGGAAATAATCATATTAAATGTTAATATTGTCTTTGTTTTGGTGATGGTGCTATGGTAATTCTGCTGGCTTTATAACTCTTTATTACCTAACCCCAAACCACATCTCTTATACTTGATCTGTGTCTTGTCCTTTCCCAGTTTGTTTTTTGCACATGTGGCTCTTTCTTTGGATAATGCTTTTTCACCTTTTCTCATACCTGCAGAGTGCTGTTCATCTTTAACACCCAGGGTCAAAGGTAACCTTATACTGGATCAGTAGATGATTCAGTGATCATTGGTTCAATCATGAATTTATTAGAAGATTCACATCTCACTTTACATCTATTTTTATTTCTGCCACATAGTTTTGAATTCTTGAAGTATCTCTTTCTTCTTCAGTTATTTGGCTACTCTAAAGGCTACAAGACATTCATGAAAGAAATGGAAAAAGACACATAATGGAAAAGGTATCTGTGTTCAAGGAGTGAAAGGCAGTATGTATATATGAAAATACTACCAAAAGCCATCTATAGATAGATCCAATTCAATCTATATTATAATTCCAATGGCATTTTTTACAGAAGTAGAAATCTTGATCTTACAACTGCCTGTTTCACTCCTTGCTTATAGGTTTACTCCCTGATCATCTCTTTAATCTAGACATATCTTGTCATTTCTTTTTTTAAACTTTTTTATTTTTTATAAACATATATTTTTATCCCCAGGGGTACAGGTCTGTGAATCGCCAGATTTACACACTTCACAGCACTCACCAAAGCATATACCCTCCCCAATGTCCATAACTCCACCCCCCTTCTCCCAACCCCCCTCCCCCCAACAACCCTCAGTGTGTTTTGTGAGATTAAAAGTCACTTATGGTTTGTCTCCCTCCCAATCCCATCTTGTTTCATTGATTCTTCTCCTACCCACTTAAGTCCCCATGTTGCATCACCACTTCCTCATATCAAGGAGATCATATGATAGAGCGTATCATGCATATCTTGTCATTTCTAATGCCATAATCATAGTTCAATTTATCATCATCTCTTAACTGGACTGGTTTAATAGTCTCTTAAGTGGTATTCACCCAGGTAATCTTGCCTTATGTACTTTTTCTTAACACAGAGCAGCTGGACTGAAATATTAAACTCTAAATCTGATATGAAGACATCACAATCAGGAGTATTTTAATTTAGTTTAATAGAGCTATTTCTTTGCTATGCAAATATTTCTTCAATGGCCAAACTGTCTTCCTAAGGAAAAGTATTCAAGAGGGAAAAGAGTTTTATTTTACTGAATTAAAGAAATGCAATAACTATTCAAGTAAATGATTCTCTATAATGTGTTCATATATCCATCTCTTATAACTATACTTGATGAATCTTTCACATGCACATTTGAGATCTTTATATTCTAAATACCCATGAATGCTCTAAGAGCCCTCATTTCTTATCCTATAAATAAGTGGGATTTTTTTCTTTGGAAAAAATATTTCACTGTAGTCACATCAATATCATTAATACTTAAAATGTCATTTACATTTGTAAGCAACCTGAATAATTAAAAAAATGCAAATTTAGCCTACTTAGGAGTAATAACTTTAAATGTAAGTTTTATGAGCTGAATTTCATTACTTATTCATAATATACTAACAATTAAAAAAACAAAGTACTGTAACAAAAAAGTAAAAGTCACTACATAAATAAGTGGCCCTATGGCAATTTAAACAGAATGAGATACTTTCTTCTTATCTCTTGGGGAAAAGAATTTTATCTGGGAAATATTCACTGTTTCCAACCAAAAGAAATTATCTTCGAATACAAATAAATTGCTGAATAATTTTAACTTACTATTAACTAATACTCAATTATTAGCTATGCTATAAACTATAAAAATATCAAATTTTACAAAGTTGCTCTTAGAGTTAGATGATAGTCTCTCTTTTTTACTAACTTCAATCTAAATTTTATGCATTGTTATGCAACTTATTATTTGATTAACATACTACCAGACTGAAGCTAAATAAGGAACAACAAATACAGTCCCTTATATTTTTAAACCAATTGGGTTTCATTATTAAGGTTAAAAATCACTTTAAACATAAAACAGAAATGCATAGTCAGTTTAAAACCTTATCAACTTGTAACAGTTATGTGCTCATTTTTAGTGCAATTTAAAAAAATTCCCTTTATTCTTTAAATTGTTTCCTAGAAACTACACCAGGTTACATAAGAAACCCTATCACTTCTATGTTCTAGGCTATTTTCTTAACACTCATTATATTTAAAATTGCAATATTTTTACCACTTAATAAATTATTTCTATCTCCCATCTGCCTTCTTCTTCTCACTAACAAGCATTTTTCTGCCAGGAATAATACCTTCAAGGGGTACCTGGGTGGCTCAGTCTATTAAGCATCTGACTCTTGATCTCAGCTCAGGTCTCAGTCTCACTATTGTGAGTAAAAGACAACTTAGGCTCTGTGTTGAGTGTGTAGCCAACATTAAAAAAAAAAAAAAAAACGTTTTCAATTTCTTCTCTACACAAACCTCCCTTGAACTTTGAGTTTGATCAAAAAATAAAAATTCCAGAGGGTCATGATTAATGGTGCACACATTTAACTGTTTTTAAATTTAAAACTATAGAGTTTGACTGATTGTCTCAATTACACCTAGTTATTAGGTATTAGAAGAACTGGGTCTAGAATCCAGGTCATCTATTTCTTAGGACAATGTGCACAAACCCTACAGATACCTGACACTTAAAGACAGTGATTCTATTAGTGTTCCCTTAAAATTGTGCCCAATATGAAATTAACCCACTCTTTTCTGTCATTGATTGGAAAAAACTTCATCACAGCCAAGATGTGGACTTTAAAATCTGTAGTAGATTACTTTTTGAGTTCTTTTTGTCAGGTGCAGAGTAGTTCACATTGTAGAATTTTCAATAATAAGTCAGAATAAGAAAACAATGAATTAATAGTAACAAAAATATATTTTATAAATATTTAAAATACATGTCTTTGATATAGATCAATTATACTTAGATTAATTAAATAATAAAATGTCTTGGGCATACTTTGTTTATCTTTTAACTCATCTTGGAACAAATCCAGGAAGAATAAGGAAAAGTGGTACTATTATATATTCTCTTTTTACTCCATATGTTTACTGCTTTTAGGATCTTGGAAACTGTTTATAGAGAGTGGGGGAGGGTGGAGGAGGATAATCCAGTAACTTTGCCTATTTTGATAGCATTAAAAGGATCTATAAGTTATTCTTTAAATTTCATTGATGAACTACTGATACACACAATATGGACATTTCCCAAAAAACACTCTGCTTTGAAAAATAAACAGACTAAAAATAATGCATATTCTCAACAACTGGTAAGAGTGTTCATGAAACAGCCTAAAACAGAAAAACTAGTGAATAATAATATAAAACTTATCAGTGATTGCTTATGTTGTGGTGAGGCATGATGATTGGCTGCAATAGTATACTCAGTGTGATGGAAACATTTTATGCAGCACCTCAGTTATAGTTGCACGACTATATATTTTTTTAAAAAGTCATCAAACTATACACTTGAATGTGTACATTTTAATGTATTTAATTTATATACCTCAATTCGTGTTTATATAAAAAGGGATTCTAATTTTCAATATATTTTGGGAAGATAGCAGGTAGATGAGTGATAATTATAATACAATGCAAGATGCTAAAATAAAACTTCCTCCTAGGGAAGATATTTATTGAAGTGAGCAGATGAAACTTCATAGAACTTGAACAATGGCAAGGGTCTGAGAGTAATACTTATTACAGAAGCCAGGAATGTGGTTTAGAGCTATTACAACAAGATTCCTGGAGAGCTTGATTAAAGAATGTCTAGAAATTTATATTCCTCACCCATTTCTCCTTCTCTCTTCCTCAGATGTTCACCAAAGAGCAGATGACATAATTATAAGCATACCTCATTTTATTTTGTTTCACTTTATCATGCTTCACGGATACTACAGATTTTACAAATTGAAGTCTTGTTGGGGACCCTGAATCTGAGCGAGTCTATTAGTGTCATTTCCAACAGCATTTGCTCAATGCATGTCTTTGTATCATTGGTAATTCTCACAATATTTCAAACTTTTTCATCATTATTATATTTGTTATGGTTATCTGTGATCAGTGATCTTTGATATCACTATTGTAATTGTTTTGAGGCACCATGATCCATGCCCATAAGACAACAAACTTAATTCTTAAAGGTTGTGTGTGTGTTGTGTGTGTTCTTTTTTTTTTTTTTTAAGATTTTATTTATTTATTTGACAGAGAGAGATCACAAGTAGACAGAGAGGCAGACAGAGAGAAAGAGAGAGGGAAGCAGGCTCCCTGCTGAGCAGAGAGCCCGATGTGGGCCTCGATCCCAGGACCCTGAGATCATGACCTGAGCCGAAGGCAGCGGCTTAACCCACTGAGCCACCCAGGAGCCCTGTTGTGTGTGTTCTGACTGCTCCACTGACCATTGATTCCCTTCCCCATCTTTCTCAGTCTCCTTAACCTCCTTATTCCCTGACACACATTAACAATATTTTAATTAGGCCAGTTAATAACCCTGCATGGTCTCTAAGTACCTCTAAGTATGTTCAAGTAAAAGGAAGAGTTGCACATCTCTCACTTTAACCCAAAAGTGAGAAGCAATTAAGTTTAGTGAGGAAGACATGTTGAAAGCCAAGATAGGCTGAAACCTAGGCATCTTATGCCAAAAAAGTAGCCAAGTTATGAATGCAAAGGAAAAGTTCTCAAAGGAAATTAAAAAGTGCTACTCCACCAAACACAACTGGTAAGAGTGTTCATGAAACAGCCTTATTACTAATATGGATAAAATTTGAGAGCTCTGGAGAGATCGAAACAGCCACAATATTCCCTTATGTCAAAGCCTAAACCAGGGAATGGCCCTAACTCCCTTCAATTCTATGAAGACTGAGAGAGGTGAGGAAGCTATACAAGAAAAGGTTGAAACTAGTAGACATTGGCTCATGAAATTTAAGGGAATAAGCCAGCTCCAGAACATAAAGCACAAGTTGAAGCAGCAAGGGCTGATGAAGAAGCTACAGCAAGTTCACCAGAAGATCCAGCGAAGAAAATTCGTAAAGGTGGCTACCCTAAATAACATAGATTTTCAATGTAGATAATCTTTTGGAAGGAGGTGTCATCTCAGGCTTTCATATCTAGAGAGAAGCCAGTTCCTGGCTTCAAAGCTTTAAAGACAGACTGAGTCTCTCATTAGGGGTTAATGTATCTGGTGACTTTCAGTTGAAGCCAGTGCTTATTTACCATTCAGAAAGTCTTGGTGCCTTTAAGAATTATGCCAAATGTACTCTAGATTGGAACAACACCTCTAGATGCAGAAATATACATTTCTGGATGTGCTCCAGAAATGGAAGAAAGCCTGAATGAAAGTACATCTATTTATAGCATGGTTTACTGAATATTTTAAGTCCATTATTGAGACCTACTGTCCGATTCAGTATAAAAGATTCCACTTAAAATATTAATGCTCATTGATAATGCACCTGGTCACTCAAGAGCTCTGATGGATATGTACAATGAGATCAATGTAGTTTTCACAGGTGTTAACACAACATTTATTCTGTAGTCCATGGATCAAAGGAGTCATTTCAACTTTCAAGTTTTATTATTTAAGAGATATATTTCTTAAAGTTATTGCTTTCATATATAATGATTCCTCTGATGGATTAAGGCAAAGTAAACTGAAAACCTTCTAGAAAGGATTCACCATTCTAGATGCTATTAAGAACATTTGTGATTTACAGAAAGAAGTTCAAATATCAACATGAACAGGGGTTTGAAAGAAGTTGATTCCAACTTCCATAGATGATTTTGAGGGATTCAAGACTTCAGTAGAGGAATTAACTGCAGAAGTGGTGGAAACCCCTATTTGGAGCTACCTGAGGTTCTTTCTGGATACTTCAGATTCTACTAGTTTCTACCATATGGAAATGTTATTTTTGAAAGTCAAAAAATTTTAACCTGTACAAGGCTTCACCTATTTTTTTCATATTCTAAAATTTCAGATTTACCCTAAGTAATTGGAACATATAGGACCACATTTTCACCTTTTCATTAGACACAGAAACATTTTTTATTAATTCTGTAATTTCAAAAAACTGAAATTCAATTATATGTGTATATGGTGTTTAATCATATATACAACTTACTGCAAACATTTTGGTATATTTTATTTTTGTTTGTATATAGTTTATTTATTGACTCATATAACACTTTGAAAATTGAGATCATAATTTCTGATTGATGGAATTCACAAAACTACTTATTTAAGGAGGAATTTTTATTTTTAGATTATGAAATCTTCTCAGAATATTTTATGATTATTATATATTTTACCAAAATGTCAATACTGGTTCTCCATTTTTCTGAAATGTTTTTAATATCTGTTCATTATAGAATCTGCAAAAAGGGCATTTTGAGGATGGACTTTTCTGAACAACCCAGAGCTTCCATTTTTTCAGCTTCTTATTATTCCAAGTTCCTGTAATCATATGCACATACATGCAAAATATTCCAATGTGCTAGTGTCCTAAAATGTCTTCTCCTATGATGATTTTTCTATTTGACCATGGCCTATGGTAAAAACAAATATTTAGGTAGCATTCCACAACAAAACAAATATTCTGTCTATAGATTAAAGAGAAGAAAAGTAATTATTGAAAATTTTCTTAAGTAATTATTTCAATCCACTGTCATCTCTACTATCAATTCCAAACCACCAGTACAAAAGGTCTACAGACGTATTTGCTACTAACCTGACTTTAAAATAGTAATGATTTAAATGAGATTGAAATTTATGCATCAAATAAGTAATGTTTTGCTAGAAGTTGTATTTGTTTGTTTGTGGAACCATTGATAGAATAATAGAATTTCTAAAATATCTGCATTTGATTAAAAGTCCTAAGACAGGATTTAAGTCAATTTCCCCTTTAAAGCATTTTATCCTCTCATGACAAGGTTTTGGCATTTTTTGTGTGTGTTTTGTTTGGGGTTTTTTAGGGTTTTTTTTCCGTCTTTTTCCCCACAAACAGTTGTGCTATAGTGTTATGTATATTTCAGTCATTATGTTTTGAAGGAAGTCCTGGGCTTGCATCCAATATTCATAACTAACTAGGTCTAATGACCTCTGTGAACCTCTGTTTCCTCATTTATAAAGCAGTGATAGTATTACCCTCTCAAAAAGTTCTTATGAGCATGAAAAGAGGTTTTATACATAAATATCTAGCATATATAATATACAATGTATATATATTTATATCTAAATATATCTACCCATCTGTCTATTCATTTATCTATCCATCATCTATCTGGCACAAATTGTGTGATCAATAATAGAAGTTATTATAACCTAATTCCCATAATTCTCTTAGTTATTTGAAGTATCAGAATAGGAAAGAAATTCCTACTTAGTGGCTACTGTTATCCCTTGAATAGAAGAAAAGTTGTCCTATGATAAAGTAAAATGTCAAAATGATAAGCAAACCTGGTGTTTTAAGATTTAACTTTATCCTTTCAATGCATTTCTGAAAACAAAGTAAAGGTTCTATTCCTTCCCATAGAACCAATGACAAGGGGATGTTCCAAAATGACTAAGCAATCCACAGGTAAGTGGAAAATTATGTATTCTAAAATGACTCACTGACACATGCTGTGTCTATTCTAAGGTACCACTTAAAGGTAGGTTAAGGGGCACCTGGGTGCAGTCAGTCAAGCATCTGCCTTTGGCTCAGGGGGTGATCCTAGGATTCTGAGATCAATCCCCTCATTGGGCTCCTTGTTCAGTGAGAGCCTGCTTCTCCCTCTCCCCACCACTTGTGCTTTCTCTCGTTATCTCTATCACTATCTGTCTCTCTCAAATAAATAAAGTCTTTAAAAAATAAAATTAAAAAAATGAAGTGTAGGTTAACTCCTTAATACAGTTAGAAAAAAAATTTTAAAGACTTTATTTACTTATTTGACAAAGATTACAAGTAGGCAGAGAGGCAGGCAGAGTTGGGGGGAATCAGGCTCCCTGCTGAGCAGAGAGCCTGATGTGGGGCTTAATCCCAGGACCTGAGATCACAACCTAAGCCAAAGGCAGAGTCTTAACCCATTGAACCATCCAGACACCCCTACAGTTAGAAAATTAATCAAAGATTTTATATTACTGAGTTACCATAGAACTAAGATGCATACACTTTCATATTTTAAGCATTGCTAATATTATAAGAGGCAACATAAAAATACTAACTCAAAATTGTCTGTATAGAAAAAATATGTAAGCAAATATTGTCATATAATATTAAACAAAGGTAATGGAGGCATGTTCAATGCGAAATGATCACAAAAGATTCTAATACCTTCCATTTTTCATTTGGTGGGATAAGGGCACTGTTATGTGGCACAGGGCAGGCCTTACAGCAAGAAATACTGTATTTGAGTCAGAATAACATTAATTATATGTTTTAAAATAAAATAAAACATATATAAAATAAAATATACATTTAAAAATATTACTAGGTAATATTCCATTGTATATATGAACCACATCTTCTTTATCCATTCATCTGCTGAAGGGCATCTCATCTCTTTCCGTGGTTTGGCTATTGTGGACATTGCTGCTATGAACGTTGGGGTGCATGTGGCCCTTCTTTTCACTACATATGTATCTTTGGACAAACTGAGGTTTTCTGGGGGGAGGAGATGGGTTAGTCCATAGTCTGGTGATGGGTATTAAAGATAGCACGTGTTGCATGGAACACTGGATGTTACACACAAACAATGAATCATGGAACACTACATCAAAAACTAATGAGGTACTGCATGGTGAATAACATAACATGATAAAAATAATAATAATTTAAAAAATTTAAAAAAATAAATAGTCTCTCTGGTAGCAGTGGAGAAGATGAATGAAAAAGTGTCAAAATTTTACTAGTGACCCATTTAAAGACTACCAAATAATGATTCATTTTATCTGAAGTTTATAATATATTTCAATTTGAATTCCAAGTATATTGCCACCTCTTGACTTCCAAAACTACTGATCCATGCTTCAACATGGCACCCCAAAGTCTGAATACTGTACATATCCTCAGAGACTTTGCTAGGAAAATAGGAAAATGGAGGAGACTGAGAGAGGAAGAAACCAAAGAGGACAGAAGAAAAAGGGATAGAAAGATAGATAGGGAGGGTGTCTGGGTGACTCCGTTGGCTAACGTTTGAACTCTTGATTTTGGCTCAGGTCATGATCTCAGAGTCTGAGATGGAGCCCTGCACAGGGCTCTGCTCTGGGCGTGGATTCTGCTTAAGATTCTTTCTCTCTCCCTCTTCCTTTGCCCTTTCCCCATCCTCACCCCAGCTCATGTATGTTCTCTCTCTCAAGAAAGAAAGAAAAGAAGGGTAGAGAGATGGAAAAAGAAAGGAAATGACAAAGAAGGAAAGAAGTTGGAAAAAAAAAAAAAGAGAGAGAGAGAGAAGGAAAAGTAAAGTGGGGGAGAGGTAAAGATATAAAAGGGACAGCCCAATAACTTTTGGAAAACCTAAAGTATTTCGGAAACTTGATATTTTGCACCCAAGACTTTGAAATAACAGCAATCATTTTAGTGAAAAAACAACTCTTCTGCAGTTGCTAAAAATCACAAACTGACCTAGGCATTGAGAATACATCTGACTGACACTGAGAATAGGAATAACTTAAAGAAATATTTTGAAATTAAGTAAGAATTTTAGACTTTGAACTCATAATAGGAAAAAAAAAAGGATTTTAATTCTTCAAACATTGGTGTCACAGTTAAACTCAGAGGGACATATTTTTAGTTTTAATTTCTTCTTTAGAAGTTGGTATTAGAAACACATTTTCAAGATCTTTTCTTTTCACTCTTATTATTGAAGTGCCTTTAACTCTTTGTTTGTATGTCTTACAACCTTATTGCAGAATGCCTCATATGTTATTATGGACAATGTAGCTGTACATAATTTGATATAAATAACAGAAGTGGGCTTACATGTATATTGTGGAAAGTAAGCAGGGTTTGTACTTGAGCTAATGAATATTCTCTTCTGACTCACATTTGAATTTTATAGGGTAGCATCTAAATTCCTATTACTAGCTTTAGAAGGATGTTTATAAGAGGAGTAAGGAATATAAAAGTGTATGAATGTGCAAGCTGGGCTGGTTCCCAAGACTACTGGCCTTAACCTCAAAAAAATAGTCACATCTTTGGTCATGAAGGTTATGCCCAATGAGTTAAGAACAAAATTTAGGCAAAATTATTAGGTAACATTTCTTCTCCAGAGCTGCTAGTTCTTTTCTGTCAAGGGAGCTTCATGGGAGGGTGGATTGGCAGGCTTGTTTGAGAAATATAGGAAAATAGCATGCATAGCTCAACTCCATCATTTTTTTTTTCTTCCTCTGAGGAACCAGTCTGTCCAGTGATAGCGTACATCGTGTACTTGTTTTTCACAGGGTTAACGTGAATACGTACATAATTTGTTATAGTCTAGGGTGCTGCTAGCGGACTTATGTGGTTTTCTTACCAAATTATATCCTAAATTAATTATATTAATAATGCAGCTAATGTTGTGGCCTTCATCAAATTAAAAAAAAAAAGAAAAAAAAAGCATTAATGGTTAAATTGCAATTGAGTCTGAAATTAAAAAAAAACAAACAAAAATACCTAAAACCATGCATGCATTTAAGAATTAGTGGTATGTCTCAAATGGTTCATGTACTTAATAATTAAAAACAAATTTAATTACTAATGGTTAAAGGAAGATAGTAATTAAACCTTAAGAATACCTCTATTTGAACAATAACTCAAATTTAATGTATCAGTAATTGTGGGATAAATGTACCTTACATTTGTACAGTCCAGTAAAAAAGAAGCTAAAATTTAATGAATTCAACAACCAACTCAATGCTGGAAAAGAATAAGAAAATATGAAGAAAGTAGTGATAAGAAGATAACTTGAGAATAGAAGTTAATTAAATAAGGTATATTTTCTAGTACCGATGATCAATAAAGCAAAACATATTGTATTGGGAAGACTAATAAAATAGATAAACCTTTAAAGATATTTTTGGGGGGTGCCTACAGAGTATTTTTTATAATTTCCTTAGGCAGTACTAATTTGCAAGCAGTTTTCAAGCCCACTGCCTAAAAGTAAGACATTTCTTAATTCTATATAAAAATTAAACATCTATATTTATCAAAGCACACCATGAAAATTAAAAGATATGTTATAAATTGGGAGAACATAATTGTAGCACATTAATATCCAGATGATACAACAAACTTCTAAAAATTAGTAAAAGCTATAGATCAAGCAATACCAAAATGGATGTGATACATGAATAAGCCTTTCACAAAAGAGGTAACACAAATTATGAATTCAACAGAAATAATTTGAAAAAAATGTTCAATATCCTTATGTGTCCAAAATACAAATAGATGTCCTAATACATTTATACCTACCATATATTGTTTTTTTTTTATTTTTTATTTTTTATAAACATATATTTTTTATAAACATATATTGTTAAATAAAATATTAAAAACTGGGCCATAATAAATATTGACAAGGACCAGGTATAAGGGCAACATTTAAAAAGCTCATAGGAGTACAAACTGGAAAATCCACTTAGAAAATTTATTGGCAATAAATAAGTTTGAAGACAACTTTATCTCATTACCCTACAAAATATACTTTCAAAATATATTTGATCTCTATGTATTCCATTTAATATCTATCCTTTTCAGATAAAAATAAAGATACAAAAATAAAATTTAATCTGAGAAGAGATGCTTCGCCTATTCTTTTCTCTATTCTTCCTTTTGACTTTGCTAAGGCTTTATCAGAATACAATAATGACATCTTTCAACATGTCTTAGGGTATATTTTCAATCAGGAAGCAAGAAAGATTTTTAAATTTCATCAAACATAGATATTGTGTCACTGATGAATGATTACACGAAATGAATGATTTCTGACCATTCTTCATGGCTAGCAGTTCTAGAAATGAAAATCTAAACTGATTTATCACAGAAATCCTTCGTAGTGATTGATGCTTCTTCCGTCTCCCCAAAACTTCACCTATAAGAAATGTAATGAGGGTATTCATTCCTATTTAAAAATTTCTCTTCTAATTTCAACAATAATATATTTCCCTCAAAACTTTTAATTTGATACATGATATTGTATGCTTGTAACTCTTTAAATAAATCAGTATAGTGAAAACAAATCAGACCACATAGAAGTTCTGAGAATTAAATGTCAGAATGAATGGTATTAAAAATAATTTTTAAATATGTAACATTCTCTTTAAGTCCTTAAGAGTGTTGTAGATGTCCTCGATTTAGTAAATGAATATATCTCCTACTTTTTATAGAAAACAATCTATCAGGTATATAATTATCTTTTTTCATGTCATATACTTAGCTACATCAAACCACCCATCTTAAAAATCAGTTTCAAAGCCCATGTTTCATTCTATCATTCTACATATCTCCTTTGATCAAGATATCCAGAAGAACACACCTTATAAGCTTTGGATATTTCTCATTTACTTCTCAGTTTGTGGCAATTGTACTTCTGTTTGCTTCATCTACCAAAACTCTTATAGGTGTTATTACAAGTAACAGTTTCATTGACAAACTCAGTCGACTCTTTCAAGTCCTTAATTAACTGGAATAGTTGAAGCCTTTTCAAGTATTTTTCCTTGACATACTCTTCTACTTTGGCTTTTTAGAAAAGTTAGTCTTGTTATTTGACTTTGTGTATTCTTATTCCATATTTCCCAAAATGTTTCTTTTCCCCATGATAGTTAATTAAATATCACTGTTTTAAGATTATGAACTCCTTTACTATTAATTCACTATAACACTGAGTATGATATTGGATGCAGATTTTTTTAAATTTACTAATTTATTTGAGAGAGAGAGAGAGAGAGAGCATGAAAGGGGAGAAGACAGACTCCTTGCAGAGCTGGGAGTCCAATGCGGGTCTCAATCCCAGGACTCCAAGATCATGACCTGAGCCGAAGGCAGTGTCTTGACCAACTGAGCAACCCAGGTGCCCTTGGATGCAGATTTTTTTATAAGTGCTATTTATCAGGTTGAGAAATGCTTTGCATTCACTAGAGCTCTCTGAAAACCTACCAAATACCGCTTTGAAGTGCCTAGAATAAAAAAAAAAATAAACTTAAGTTACCTCCACCCACCACATTTTATGACTTTTTTTCTTTCATTTATAATCAGCCATGATGAAAAAAAAAACAGAACAAATATTGTTTAGGAAATATATTTAAATCATATTTTATCTAATGAAATATGCATTATATCAGTGAATTATGAGCAAAATATATTGCCCTTCTGCAATATCTAAATATCCCCCCTCTTGCACCTATGGGTATTTTGTAATATTCTTCCACACTCAACACTTTGTCAAATAAAAATTTCTAAGACTACTCCTGTGGTGATAAAACTCAAATGCCAGGGGAACAAATGCAATCACAGGATTTAATTCAAATAATTTAAATTCTGTGGCTTCAAGCTACTCGTCCTATCATGAGTGACATCATTGCCAAGTACGTAGGACAGGATAAAAAGCAAAATGAGCCAATCTTAGTGGGATACAATATCAACCACTGACATTAAAAAAAAAAAAAGTGTAAGTATATATTCTTAATATTTACGAAGGTAGCTCATCTTAAATATATGCATTTCTTTTAAAAAAACATTTGTTTAATACTTGAATATTCTTTCAAATAATTAGAAATTTGTAATATGCTTTTAAATTCTTTATTTTTACTGCTATTACTAAAAGAAGATCCCTTAGGCTAATGAGAATTCTGAAAGCCCCAGGTGCTATGCCTATTTTATAATGTTATTTGATAAAAGCAGTATAATCAATAAATTCCCTGAGTAAATATGCTGATTTTTGTCCACATGGAGGGAAAATTAAATTTTGTACCCTATAACATAATCTTTGGCCACCGGCTGACATATAGATCCTACACCTTCATATCCCTCCCAATTACACTTTGCCCCAATTCATGATATCACTAAGGAGAAGAACCGATAAGGGCTATGATCAGTGATAAGGACATTATTAACCGAAGGTGATAGCTTCTGGCATATAGAAGAAAGGGGTTTCACACTGTTGAGTCTCGGTGACATGCTAGGATGGGTTTATTCAATAATGTTGTAGTTATAAAATCACCCAGCATCTGCCACCCTAATCTTGCCCTGGGATGGCTTGGCTGCAATGCTCAGATTTAGAGAGAAATTATGTTCTTTGGCCATTCTTGGAGTGCCCTTCCTTTTCCCCTACTTTAGCAGTGGAGTATTAAAATACAAAGTCAAAATATTAAACTGCGTCCTTTGAAAGGAGGAGGTAAAGTGCTGATTAGGCTCTGTTGTGTGAATAGAAGGAAACTTTAAACTCTGTATCATTCATGTAACGTAGAAAATCTACCCAAGATTTTAGAAGTAAAAGAATACTAAAATGCTTGTTTGTGGAGTATGTCTTTGGGCACCTACCTCAGGAATTTATGGCAACAAAAAAATAGGACAGAAGGCAAACAAGCAAAGGGAAAGGTAAAAAGGAGAGAGAGAATGAGAGAAAGAGAGAGACCAAGAATCAGACTCTTAACTCTAGAGAACAAACTGATGGTTACCAGAGGGGAGGTGGTGGGGGATGGGTGTAATATGTGATAAGGATTAAGGAGTGCACTTGTGATGAGCGTTGTATGAAAGTATTAAATCACTATGAAAGTATTAAATCACTATGTTGTACACTTGAAACTAGTATAATACTGTATGCTAACTGGAATTGAAATAAAAACTTTTCTTTTTAACTTTTTATTTATTTTTTAAGATTTTATTTATTTATTTGTTAGAGAGAGTGAGAGAGAGCACAAGCAGTAGGAGTAGCAGGCAGAGGGAGAAACACGCTCACCACTGAGGGAGAAGCCCGGTGTGGGGCTCGATCTTAGGACCCTAGGATCATGACCTGAGCCAAAGGCAGACACTTAACTAACTGAGCCACCCAGGAATCCCTAAAATAAAAACATATTTAAGAAAACATTTAGGGGGGCGCCTGGGTAGCTCAGTGGGTTAAAGCCTCTGCCTTCAGCTCAGGTCATGATCCCAGGGTCCTGAGATCAAGCCGCATATCAGGCTCTCTGCTTGCCAGGGAGCCTGCTTCCCCATCTCTCTCTCTCTCTGTCTGCCTCTCTGCCCACTTGTGATCTCTGTCTGCCAAATAAATAAATAAAACTCTTAAAAAAAAAAAAAAGCAAAGAAAACATTTAGGAATAGCTGCATGCTTAAGTCATTGAAATTATGTTGTGAATAAATTTTCTTTGAGATTACAAAAAAGATTTCTGAACATGGGTCTTGGTATATTTTCTACATCTCTTTCAAAATCCTAAGATGTCATATTATCCACATGTTAAATGCATATTGTTTCAGTTCCTGGTTTACTTGTCACAAATCCGTCACATAAAATATATTTTCTGAATGTAGATCTTTTTCTGAATGTAGATATTAACAAAACTATTTTCTTGTGGTATTTGAAAGGTAAGGTTGAAAGATAAATTAAAGTTGAAAGACAAATTTAAATATATTCATTATGTATGTAATGTTAGAAAAGTCCCCATTAGTAATACCGATAGTTAATAAAGTGTCCTTGAATTCATCTTCTTACTTAATTGTATTTATATCCCTACATAATGAGGTTATATGGATAAATTCAGAGATGAAACTTCAACCCAGTCTTTCCATTCAAAACATTTTTCTGGGCTCACAGCCATACAATAACCTAATAGGCAATTTAGATATAAAAATATATTGTCAGATATTCGGGCACAAAAATCCAACCTAGATAGGATTCAAAAGCTGTGACACAATGAAGAGAGACAGAAGGTCGGGTATATGTATTTGTAGTGTAGCTACAGTGTGTGTGTGTGTGAGAGAGAGAGAGAGAGAGAGAGATATCAAGTGCAGATGAATGTCAGCCTAAGGAGAAGAAACAAAAACAAAGACAAACTATTAGATCCACTTTAAAAGAATTATTTAGTTATGAGTCATTTTCTTTTATTTTTTCTTCATTCACTTGAATCATTGTCTAACCTATATCTATTAAAGATTAGAAAATCTGAATAATCATACCAATTTCAAGTAAAGATGAAAGGGTAGTATTATATCAGTTCTCAAATTTGGGTAATAGGAATTTTGCAATTGATTGAAATAAAACTCCAGGATTGTTTTATTTATTTATTTGTTTGTTTGTTTGTTTATTTATTTGACAGAGAGAGCACAAGTAGGGGGTGCAGCAGAGGAAGAAGAGAATCAGTCTCCCCACTGATCAGGGAACCTGATGTGGGGCTCAATCCCATGACCCTGGGATCATGACCTGAGCTAAAGGCAGATGTTTAACTGACTGAGCCACCCAGGTGCCCCTTTTTCCAGTTTTGATGGTACTTAATGAAACCTCTATAAATAATAATATACAGGGTGTTATAGTTACATAAATTTTCATTTTTCTTGGACAATACTTAGGACTGGGATTAGCATGGTAAATTTATCATTACATTTTTTAAGAAACTGGCAAACTGGGGCAGTACCATTTGGCATGTGTACCAGCAGTGCAAGAGAAGTCAGTTTCTCTGCATCCTCACAGCATGTGGTTTACTACTACCACTACTACTACTATTACTATTACTACTACTACTGTCATTTAAATCGGTTTTGAAACCTTATAATAAATGTGTAGTGGTATCTCATTGTGGCTTCAATTTGCCTATCCTCATTTCTTTATATAGGCTTATTTGCCACAAATATAATTCCTTTAGTGATGTGTCTAATCATTTTTTTTTGTCAATTTTAAAAATATGGTTTACAGGGGTGCCTCGGCAGCTCAGTCAGTTAAGCATCCAACTCTTGAGCTTGACTATGGTCATGATATCAGGGTTATGAGATTTAGCCCTACATCACTGTGCTGGGCTCCACACTCAGGGGGATCCTGCTTCTCTTCTTCTCCCTCTGTCTCTTTCTCACACTCATATACATGCACTCTCTCTCTCTTTCTAAAATAAATAAATCCTCAAAAAAATTCTGGTTTACAATAGCCAAGATACAGAAGCAGCCCAAGTATCTTTGAGTGATGAATGGATAAAGAATACACACACACACACACACACACACACACACACACACACACACAGG
Source organism: Mustela lutreola (assembly GCF_030435805.1). Lineage (NCBI taxonomy): Eukaryota > Metazoa > Chordata > Mammalia > Carnivora > Mustelidae > Mustela > Mustela lutreola. The sequence goes on from NC_081290.1 coordinate 20,896,488, forward strand.
AATATTATTCAGCCATAAAGAAGAATGAAATCTTGCTATTTGCAACAACATAGATGGAACTAGAGAGTATAATGCCAAGTGAAATAAGTCAATCAGAGAAAGACAAATACCATATTATTTCACTTCTATGTGAATCTAAGAAACAAAACAAACAAGAAAAGGGAGGAAAAGAGAGAAAGAGACAAATCAGGAGATAGACTCCTAATTATAGAGAACAAACTGATGGTTACCAGAGGGGAGGTTGTGGTGGGGTGGATAAAATAGGTGATGGGGATTAAGGAGTGCATTTGTTTTTATGACCCCTGGGTGATGTATGGAAGTTCTGAATCACTATGTTATACACCTGAAACTAATATTACACTGTATGTTAACTAATTGGAATTGCAAAAGATAAAAGAAAAAAATTGAAGAAAAAAATTGGTTGTTTTTTTTTTTTCTATATTGAGTATTTTAGGGTGATTTATCTGAAGGACAAATATTCTACCAGATATATATTTTGAAAATTTGTCTTTCCCAATATATGGTATGTCTTCAACCTCTTAAGAATGTTGCTTGAAGACCAAGTGATTTTATCATTTTTTGTAGAGTATGCTTTGATACTGTCTAAGACATATTTGCTCATAGAAAGGTTACATAGATTTTTCTCCTATATTTTCTTCTCTTGCACATGCTTCAGATCATTTTCCTCTTTCTTTTTCTTTTTCCCCTTCTCTTTCCCTCTCCCTCTGCCACTTTTTTCCCTCTTTTCTATTTCCTCTTTTACTTCCTTCTCGTTTAGTTTTAAATTTATATTTAGATCTATAACTTATTTTGAATTAATTTTTGTATATAAGTAACACATAAACAAAATAAATAAAAATAAAGTCAAACTTTAATTTACATGTGGATGTCTGAATGTCAGAGCACTGTTTATTGAAAAGGCTACCTGTTATTCATTGACTTGTCTATACAACTCTGTCAAAAATCAATTAACAAATATATGTAGTTCTATCTCTAGACTCTATTCTGTTCAGTTGTTCTATGTCTATCCTTTTGGAGATACCACACTGTGATTATTTCAGGTTTATAGTGAGTCTTAAATAAAGGAATGTGTCTTCCCATTTTGTTCTTCTCTTCTGGAAAAATTTGCCTTTCAAGATAAATTTAAGAATCGAATTGCTAATTTCTAAATACTCTTGTTGGCAATTGTATTGAATATATAGGTTGATCAGAAAGAACTGTTTTATTAGCAGTATTTACTATTTTGATACATGAAACTAATGTATCTCTCAATTTATTTCTATTCTATATTTATGTTTTATATTTTGGACCACAGAAGTCTTGTGTATTGTATTTAATATTTTAACCTTATATTAAATGGTACTTTACATTTTATTAATCTAAAAAATTCAATTTATGTAAATGCACGATAAAAATACAAATCAGGGACACCTGGGTGGCTCAGTGGATTAAGCCGCTGCCTTCGGCTCAGGTCATGATCTCAGTGTCCAGGAATCGAGCCCCGCATCGGGCTCTCTGCTCAGCGGGGAGCCTGCTTCCCCTTCTCTCTCTGCCTAGCTCTCTGACTACTTGTGATCTCTCTCTGTCAAATAAATAAATAAAATCTTAAAAAAAATACAAATCAAATTCCAAGTATATTTTATAACATTTTATATATTTACTTTTATGCATGTATTTATTTGCTTATTTATTTTTTAATTTAATTTTATTTTTTCAGTGTTCCAAGATTCATTGTTGATGCACCACACCCAGTGCCCCATGCATTTATATTTACTTCTTATCCTACAAACCTGCTAAATTCATTTATTAACTCTAATAATAATTTAGTCATTTTTGATAATTTTTACAAAGACAAATAATATGCAAGTAGAGACAATTTTATTTCTTCCTTCAAATCCATATAACTTTTGTTGATTTTTCTTACCCACTGCACTGGATAGGACCCTTAGTACAATATTTAATAGTACAATCTTTGGTTCCTATACAGAAAGATTTCCCTCTGTTAAACATAGGCTTATTGTAAGTGCCTTTTGTTAAACTGAGGAAGTTCTCTATTTTCTGTTTGCTGAGAGATTGTGTATGTGTGTGCATGTGAATGTAAGAATTTAAAATTTATCAAATGTACTTTTTGTATTTATGGAGATGTTAACATCGTTATTCATTTTTAGTGTGTTGATATGGTAAACTACCTTAACTGGTTTTCAAATGTTAAACCAACCTTGCAATCTCCGTATAGTCTGTGATGTCTTACCTTTTAACAAATTGTTGGAATTATTATAAATATTTTGTTGAGGATTTTTACATTTATATTAATTTAAAATATCAATCTGTAGTAAGTATTAGAGAAATGCTCATAAAATAAAAGTATTATAGATGAGTTTTTTCTAGAATTGGTATTATTTCTTAAGTGTTTGGGACATGAGCATCTGGGCCTAAGTTTCTTATTTGGAAGACATCTAAATAGAAATTTATTTTTAAATTAGATATAGGAATATTCAGCTTATCTAATTTCTGAAATAATCATTCGTAGTTTGTGTCTTTAAAGAATTGTGTCCATTTCACATAAGTCTTACATTTTTAATATTCTGTTATCATCCTGATAATGTCTTTAGGCTTTTCAGTGATGTTATTGGTTTCATTTTAGGGAGTGATAATATATATCTTCTTTAATTTTCCCTTGGTCATTCGATTATTATTTTATCAATTAAAAAATTAAGTCAGAGGCACCTGGGTGCCTCAGCTCAGGTCATAATCCCAGGGAGCCTGCTTCCTCCTCTGTCTCTCTCTGCCTACTTGTAATCTCTGTCAAATAAATAAATTACATCTTTAAAAAAATTGTAACTGTTTCATTAACTTTCAAAAAATTTTCTCTGATTTTAATTGCCTTGGTTTTTGCTCTCTTTCATTTATTTCCTTCCGGTTTTGTTGAGTTAACTTGTCCCCTTATTTATAGCTTCTTACTGTGTAAGTCTGTATCATTTATTTGAGACCTTTCTTCTTTTCCAATGTAAGCACTGGATGCTCATACATTATATTTGAAATCTCTATTGATTTTTTAAAATATTGGATTATATGAATATATGTAATAAGAATTCAAAAATAAGACAATATCATATTATAACAAGTACTTTTCACCAAATTAAGCAATCTATTCAGAAATATGTACAACTTTACAATTTATGGTAGAACTTGGTGATAAGTTTATAAGAAACTTGAATGGAGCTAAATAGCTAAGGTTTTGTTTTGTTTTGTTTTCCTAAATAAAGGAGCAAAGCTAGAAAGCTTAACAATACCAGATAAAAAGATACCAGAGTTTTAGTAATAAATATAATGCACTCTTAAAGTAGAAACATCCAAGGAGCATAGAGGATACAGAATACACTTGTGTAGAAATGGGATTCTGATTTACAGCAGGGATATGTTTATAGATTATTGAAGAGAGAAAGAAATATTATAGTAAAATTGGGAAAAGTAGCTCATTATTTTGTGAAAATATATCTATAACATTTATTTACATTAAATAAAACCTGAAAAGGAAGAATTTCTAGTTGTTCAAAAATGCAACTGTGAGCTTTGCTTCTATTTTTCCTTTGGTTTGGAATTATTTTCTGCTGGATAGTTAGGTGAAGTATATCTTCTCTATTTTTGGTTTTCTGCTTAAATATCACTTTCTTTGATCTCCCTTTATAAAGTACCACTCTCTACTATAGCTCTTTATGTAACTACCATGCATATTTATTTCTTATAACTTATAAACACCTTGCATATTTTAAGTTTATATGTTTGATGATTGTCCATATCTTCACAAATATGTAAGTTCCACTGAAAACAGGGGTTGATTTTTTTTTTATTTGTTTGTCTGTTTGTTCATCTATTCATCTCTTTTACTTAAATTCTTAACATTGAGGCTAGTCAGGATAGTACTCAAAAACATTATCTGTAGTGTTACATTTGTAATTTGTACATTTATTAATTTGTACATTAATAAATTATGATGTACAAACTAGTGAAATCATAGGGGAAAAATTAATTATTTAACATGGAAAATTTGTTATGATGTTATAACAATAACTGGTAATGGTCTGGGAAATAAGAATTGCAATATCTAGAATAACAATACAGTAATATAATATACATTTAATCCTGAAAACAAATTTTTAAAAGATAGGAAATATATTAGAAAAATGAGCAAAAGATATGAGTGGCCTATATATGAAGATAAGTATAAGAAAATTATTTAATAGTGTTCTTAAAGTTATAAAAAATACAATTTAAAGCAACACAAATAGAATTTCAGTTCCATAAGATTAGAATAAAGTTTGGTAATTCTAAATATCTGCAATAAGTTGGATATTTGAGAATACTTTTCCTTTCCTGATGTGGGTAGAATCACCTGCAGATAAATTTGGAAATATCTATTGACATTACTATGAATTCTACACATTCTAGCTGTGTTAAATTGCATTTATATCCTGAATAAACTTAGAAACTTACCTCCTATTGAAATGTTTATCACAGCATTGAAAAAGTTAGCAAGAATTTGAAGAGAACATACCACGTTTATCAACAGAAGTAAGGATAAAGTAGTGTTCTGGGTAAGTAAAATGGAATATCCTTTCAAAAACCAAAAACCACTAACTAGATGTGCATAGAAAAATAAAGAGCAAATTTAGTGTTAAATATAAGAAAAATATGATTCATAATGTAATACTGGTTATGAAATTAAAATGCAATTCAATACTACATCTTAGAAGATATTTAAATATCTAGGCCATATCTTAATAGACTAAAATAGGTAATATGTGGATGGGGATGGAATTGGGTCTATGGACAGAAGAAACAAAATTTTTGAGTGAATAAATGAGGGTCTTGGTCTACGCAAATGATAACCTGAGGTTTAGTTTGATTCAGCATTTTTTATCTATGGTTTTACAATTTTTAAAGAGAGTTTATATATCCAAGGCAAAGAGAGACAAGCTCACATTGATAACATACCACAGAGTGATTTAGGTGAGAGCTTGTGATGTGTTGTGTTTGATCACTGTGGGAGAAAGATCACTACATTGAAGATGAACATATCAGTCCACGTTAGATTTATGACTCAACCCATCAAGCCACTTTCAAGCTATTCCAGTCATCACTGAGCAAAATTCTGATTATAATTGGCTAAGCAGTTAGACTGGAATATAACAGGAAATGCTAATGGGAGCACAAGTGTCTTATGTGCTTATTATCCTTCTTTTTAAATAAGAAATATGACATTCATATTTTAAATACATCTGTTTCTATTAAATATACCCACCATTAAGGCCTTGAGAAGCTTATTTTTCTCTGGGTGAAATAACCACTGATTGTCCAGGCTTGCAATGATAAAGAACAGACCCTGGAATTTTGGCCATCCTTTGGGCAAAGCTGCCTTTTTCCGGGAGAGATGTTCCCTTTGATTTCAATATCTCTATTCCACTTAGGACACCATTCTCCTCTCTGGTTTGTGAGGGTGAGGTGGGGGTAATGTAGTCATTACCAGAATCCACATTAAACTAGCACTTTAGTAGCCACTTTACACCTGATTGGGAAGGGGGAGGGATGTTAAAATGAGAAAAAAAAAAATATAAGAGAACAAATACGTTCCTGTATTTCATAATTATATTTTGCACAAAGCTTGCCCAATAATTTATCTTTATATAAGGGCTACACTCCACATATCCTTATTCAACATGAAAATTTCAATTGATTTATATTATTCCAATATTACAAAAAATATAGAAAAATAAGTTACTAGACACATGTGAAAAAAATGGAAAACTTGCTGTACTGGCCCAAATTCCTGCATGGACATAATTACAGAAAATTATTTTTAGAAGGGATAGTCACTCTTCAGTTTGCTGAAATAGTTACCTGATACATTTAATTAACTTAAATTACCTGTTAGATCCCTGTGGATATTTGAATCTGTGACTCGTATTCAGACCATTCTTTTAATTTCACAGGTGAGAAAGTAGAGTTTAATTGTGATTAGAGACAGGTGAGTTCACAGAAGATGGTGGAGATGGAGGGTGGCTAGAAAAGAAGTCTTTGGAGTTAATTTATTTTTGCACTGGGCACGGTGATTTCCCCCATTACAACAGCTTGAAAAATATAAGCAGTATCTTTTAATTATTCTAACACATAAACTATATTTAAAAAAAATTAAATCTTCCCAACATTGTCATTCACCTTTTTTTTTTAATATCATAAATTGCCTTGGCCTAGGCACAAGTGCCAATTGCATTCAAATAATTTAATGAGCAGTAGAAAGACATTCTGAATTTCTAAATTTCACAAAGATTTCTAATATTAACATAATGAGAAGTAAATTATTCTAGTGTTTAATGATCAATGAAATTAATTTTTTTAAAAGCTTGCTTCATGTCCAGAAATATATCAATGAGATCTAGAACTCAGGTTTTGTATTTTGTTTAGTTTTGCAGATGAAGGACTATGCTGTACCTTTTTAAGGACATTAATCTTATTTTTTAAAGTTTTGACTATAATTATTCCTACTTGAGCCTTAGTGCCCAGGAAAAGGTAAAAACCATTCTTCCCAAAACATAGCAATTCACTTCCTTTTAATAGAAGCTGTCGTCTTTCCTAAACCTGTGCTCTGTCCTAATTTAATGCCTAGGCAAACCTAGGTTACAGATAATTAAGTATCTTACCCAAGTTCACAAAGCAATTCAGAGTGCATGAAGCAAATAAACACACACTAAAACCTTTCTCATAAAGCTCCCAGCCATGGCTCCCAGACTTTTCAAGGATTGTATTCTTTTTGCTTCTTCTGGAGACTCTCCCCACCCCCTGAAGTACATCTCCCATAAACCTTTCTTTTGACTGGTTTGCAGATATGTTAATTTCTCTTTTAGCTCTTATTTATTAGTAAATGATATAATGAGATGATTCTTAACTCTACAATGATGTCATTTAGCTTTGAAATATGTTTGAGATGAATTCTGTATTAAAAATGGTCTAAAAAGTAACATTTTATTGTATTGCATTATGACCAGTCATTAGGTTTGGTGAATTGGTCCTTTTGCTAATGTTTGTATTAAATTAAAAACACTAAATTGAGATAATCAGGCATGACTCCTGCATGAGACATTAACAATAGAATGCAGGAAACAAAGCTGATACCACTGCACTATAACCATTCAAAGGGGAAAAAAAGGCTTCAAGCAAAGTATGATAATTTCAGTTTCTCTGGAAAGAAAAATGTATTGGCTCTATTCTAAATATATTAATGCAGTATAGCATAATTAGGAAAAAACCAGAAAGGTAAGTAATTATATTCAAGTCAACGGAAAACCAATGTTCTTATAGAACCATTATTTTCAAATAATGAAAGGTGTGTTAACTATGAAGCTCTGCTGCTTCAACTTTTTAAAAATAGAAGATGAAAAAAAATAGAGTAAAGATAAACCCATAATAGCTTAATCCCATGGCATGCTCCTAATAGATACAAATCTACTAATAATGCATTTGCCCTTGGGAGCTTTGAAAAAGTTTATAGTACATGTTCGTGCCAACAGAGTCATTTCATTCATCTGTTACCATTTTGGTTGTTTTCCTGTCTACTGACTTTTAATAATTGAGATTGTATATTGTGCCCACTCCTTTCTCTGCAAACATTGACCCTTAGCTTCTATGGCACTAGCCATCTGGAACTGTCTGCCCTCTTCTCTTCACATCACTAGAAACCTAATTCACTGCTTGCTAAAGTACAAAACTCCCATTTAGCTCAGTAGGAGTTTAAAGAGAGATGAGTGGTAGAATGAACACTCATGATCTCTTTCCAGTTTTGAAACAGAGCCAAAATATTACCACTCTTGTTTGCCATGTTAAGAATAAACACCCTGTCAAAGGAAGTATCAAGTTAATAATATCATATATTCATATCATATATCACTTTCATATCAGCCAATTGGAAACTATCCATCTAGATTGCATTTCTCTGAGAAGTAAGAATTATATATTTAAGCCACAGTTGCAATGTCTCCATCCTATGATCAAGGCCAGCTCCAAAAAACCACTACATCACAGAGGGAAGTACTAGAAATTGTGTGGGTCAGAAGAGGAGTCCCTTGTAATTTACTAATCACAATTATGTTTTTTAAATTATTTTGGATTTGGGGAAGGGAGACATTCTCATGTAATAAGACATTTTATAACTATTTAGAAATAATTTTTGACAATACAGTTAAGTTTTTCAGTAACTCAAAGTAAGAAATAATATCAGGCCTCAGAGGAAGAAATAATCTTCAGTTCATCTAAGGATTTCAGGGGGGGGATATCTTAAAGGGTACTTAGAATTCATAACAGCTCTATAACACAAGTCTCTTTACCCTAGCACACAAATATGTTATCAATTATAAATTATGAAATAAACTAATTCATTGTGTTTCACACTTCTTGTTCTACCTACTCCCCCTTTTTCTTTCTTCCTTTCTCTCTCTTTCCCCCTCCCTTCCTCCCATGCTCTCTTGCTCTGTTTCTATCTGTGTGGCCAACCATAGAATGTAAGAGGTCAGGAAAAAAAAAAATTTTTTTTCCAAAAATGTCTTTCTACTTCCATGGGCTTATGTGGAGTAGAGTGATTAATCAGGGAAAATTTAGAATAATTGGAGGGGGAGACATTTTTATGTATTCAACTATTGTCTGATAAATGAAAGTGAAGATTCTTTATCATGTTGAGATATCTTCTTTTCTGGATATTTATTGGAGAATAAAAATTACCACAGGTTCCTGGCTAACTTCATGTAGCCTCCATAATGAAAAAGAAACAATACAATTACTATTAATAATGTTGTGGCTCTTTGGTACTTATTTGCATTGAAACTATATAGATCTTGTCCCTGTTCCCTGAGGAGTACCATTTAATGCTGGTTATGTAATTATTTGTATGCTGCACCCATAAGAGTGCCACCTATGAATTCTGCCTTCCACTGAGTCTCTCAAGGGTTGTTACTGTTCTTTGTTGATGATAAGCACAAATTCAAATCTTACCCAGAGTATGCAGGAAAATATGTATAATTATTTTCTGTTTATGTATATCTACTATTTGGATTTTTTTAAATCACAAATGTAGAATAGTACATCTTCTAACCATTTTTTCTCTTGAAATCCTTAGACTGTAATTACTGCATTATATAGAGATGATATAACTTCTCAATATTGGTAGAATCATAATACTATCACCACTTAGGAAAATAGGTAAGGAGATTGTTGGAAAATGTAAAAAGAACAGTCCTGTTTCCTCAGCATGTCCACTTACTAGGCATAAATGGAGCTCCTCCCAGGAGCTCCTCCCACCATCACTGCATGAATCAAAAGCAAACATCAAGCAAAAGGTTCATGGGCTTTGGAATCTATGTTCTTGAAAATCCTCTGAGGAAACAGATATGACTTGAGTGAGTAGAGTCTATTGAAGGATTGGAATAATTTTTCTGGGTGTCAACTGTAGAAGACTTGCAGAATCAACATGGCCTTTCACCATGGGCGGTCATAGAATTAAGGAAGGATTGCAGTCAGAACACACATGAGAAAGATCCAGTGCATGGGCCCACATGCATGACCACATAACTCAAACCCAAAGGCTGACAGTGGACTTTTGGCAGCCAGAGTTAATGTCCTCTTTTTTGGCTCCTACCTCAGGATAATGAGAAGCAATAACCTAGGAATGGAAATCTTTCTCAGGGATATGGCCACTTTAAGGAACTTAAGAGTTACTTTCTGTCAGACTACAAGGAGAGTGAAAAAATATTTATGGTATGGCTGGGTTTTGCCCAGCTTTCAATTTTATCACATATTTTTTTCTTAACATATTTATTTCTTCTCCATACATTTTTATATTTTAATTTTTATATATTTCTAAGTAATCTCTTCTCCCATTGTGAACTCAGACTCACAACTTGAGACCAAGAGTCTTATGTTCTTCTGACTGAGCCATCCAGATTCCCCTTTCCATCCAATTTTAGACTGAAATGCTGTAAAATTCATTAGAAGACTCTATTCCAATGAATTACACTGAGATTGTCAGTGGAACACTAGTAAAGCTGTTTGTTTTCCCTCTGCTTTCACATGGGCCAGGCTCAAAGTTTTTCTGTATTCTGCTAAAGCTCACTTAAAGACAATTGGCAAAGAAATTTCAGCAATCTAATATTTACTTGATAAATACCTTAAGAATATAAGGTCCTGGATACAACAGGTACAAAAGGTTACTCTGCCAGTTTGCTCCCATGTAAAATATACTGTTATTCTCAAATTTGGAATCTCTGGACTTACACTGTCTTCTACCTACCTAATTTAGACAAGTCCACATATAGAAAGTTGTCAATGACATCTTCACCTTTCACTATCTAGTATTGGGATCCCTCTGATTGAAGATGTAGAAGCACAGTTAAAATAGATGGCTGCCTCAGACGTTGCTTGAGATCCAGAAGTTCAGTGTCATCAGAAATAATTTTCTTGGTCGCTACTTTCATCTGTGTTGGTTTGATTATCAGATATTTGAGGACTTCTGGCAACTGTGGACTTATATTACCTTTACAGTTAGCAAACTCATTATTAGAGAATGAGAACATCTTTTTCTCATTATTGACACATAATTCTCCACATATATTCATCCTGACAACCTTGGACATTGGTCTTATTTGACCCAATTGCCACAACCTTTGAAATGAAAACAAAAATCTTAACTATAGAGAGCTATGTCATGTACCCAAACATATGTGTGTGGAGGAAAAGTGTTAATACTTAATGAATCACACGAATGAACTAATTGAAGAAATCAATTGGTCTTGCACAAAACAAACAAACAAACAAAAAACAAAACAAACAAACAACAACAACAACAAAAAACAAATAACCAGTCTTGAGAAAGAACAAAGCTGCAAGTATCAAATTCCAGATTTCAAGATATATTACAAAACTGTAGTAATCAAAACACCAGCATAGAATAGACACATGGATCACTGGTATAGAAAGCCCAGAAAGAAGCCCACACTTAAGTGGTCACTTAATCCCCAACAAAGAAGGCAAGAATATATAATGGGGAAAAAGACAGTCTCTTCAAAAAATGGTGCTGGAAAAACTAGACAGCTATGCACAGAAGAGTAAAACTAGAACACTTTCTTACCTCATACACAAAAGTAAACTCAAAATGAATAAAGATCTAAATGTGAGACCTGAAACCATAAAATCCCTAGAAGAAAACATAAGTAGTAATTTCTTTGACATCAGCTATAGAAACATTTTTCTAGATATGTTTCCTCTGGCAAGGGAAACAAAAGCAAAAATAAACTATTGGATTTACACCAAAATAAAAAGCTTTTGTAGAGTGAACAAAACTGTCGATGAAACTAAAAGGTAAACTACTGAATGGGAGAACATATTTGCAAATTATATATTCAAGAAGAGGTTAGTTTTCATACAGAAAGATCTTATACAACTCGATACCAAAAAAACCCAAAATATATTTATCCTAAAGATACAAATGTAGTTATCCAAAGGGGCACATGCACCCAAATGTTTATAGCAGCATTGTCCACAATCGCCAAATTACAGAAAGAGCCTAGAAGAAGTCCATCAACAGATGAATGGATAAAGAAAGTTGGTATATCTATCTATCTATCTATCTATCTATCTATATATATATATATGTTGGTATCTATATATATATATAGATATCTAGATATCTATATATATATATATATATATCAATATATATTGCAGCCATCAAAAAATCTACAAAATATTGCCATTTGCAATGACATGGATGGAACTAGAGGGTATTACACTAAGTGAAATAAGTCAAGCAGAGAAAGACAATTATCACAGGATCTCTCTGACATAAGAACTTTGAGAGGAAAGACAGGGGGTTGTTGGGGGAAGGGAGGGAAAAATGAAACAAGATGGAACCAGAAAGGGAGACAAACCATAAGAGACTCTTAATCTCAGGAATCAAACTGAGGGTTGCTGGAGGGGAGGGGGGTCGGAGGGACAGGGGGGCTGGGTGGTGGACATTGGGGAAGGTATGTGCTATGGTGACTGCTGTGAATTATGTAAGACTGATGATTCACAGATTTATACCGGTGAAACAAATAATGCATTATATGTTAACAAAAAAAGAAAAAAGAAAAAAAAAAAAAAAAAGAAAGAAAGACCAAACTCAAAAACAAGCAAACAAAATAATCTCATTAAAATGAGCAGGGGACCTGAATAGATATTTTCCCAAAGAAGACATACAGATAGCCAACAGATACATAAAAGGATGCTTAACATCAGTAATCATCAGGGAAATAGAAATCAAAACCACAATCAGAATGTCTAGAAGAAAAAAGAAAATAAATAACAAGTGTTGGTGAGGAAGTGAAGAAAAAAAGAACTCTAGGCACTCTAGGGATAAATACAAATTGATGCATCTACTATGGAAAACAGTATGAAACAGATTCTTCAAAAATTTAAAAATAGATGTACCATATTTTTCAGTAATTCCACTACTGGGTACTTACCCAAAGAATATGCAAACACCAATTTAAAAAGATATATGCACCCTATGTTTATTGAAGCATTATTTATAATATCCAAGATACAAAAGCAACCCAAGTGTCCATCCATAGATGAATGGATATAGAAGATGTATATACTTCAGTAATATTTAATAAGATTTAAAAAGAATAAATCTTGTCATTTGCAACAACGCTATTGAATGTTTAGGGTATAACACTAAGCAAAATAAGTCAGACAGAGACAAACACCATATGATCTCACTGATGTATAAAATTTTAGAAACAAAACAAATGAACAAATGCAGAAAAAAATAGACTGACTCTTAAATTCAGGGAATGGAATGGTGGTTTGCCGAGAAGATATGGGTAGGGGATAGGTGACATAGATAAAGGGATTAAGAGTACACTTATCACGATGAGCACTGAGAAATGTACAGAACTGTTGGATCATTATATTAGGCACCTGAAACTAATATAATACCATATGTTAATTATACATCAATAAAAAAGGAAATGATGATCTCAAGGAGGAAATCAAGAACGATTTGCAGAGAAATTGAATAGATACTAGGTTTTTTATTGCAACAAATCTCCATTGTAAGAACTTAAAGTGTACTATGATAAGTCATGTGAAATTCTAAGCAATATATGTGAAGATTAAGGATTAGGATGAGCAGTGTAAAACGCCCTTCTAAGTTCTATTTATTACTGCATTGGTCTACTAGTATTAAAAGCGCCTATATTATTTATGTAGTTTTCATACTCCTTTCAGAAGTGAATTGTAGAGCCTGTGAAAAGTGGAGAAAGGGCTTTACTTCACTTCAGAGAATTTGTGGAATTAGCTTTCTTATGTACTAATAAACCCTCAAGCGAACACAGGGAGTGGCTCTCCATAAGTCTTTCAAGATATTCTTAGGACTGATATACACATGGATAGCACATTGTCTCATACCAAAATTTTGTTATGATTTTTTTGTGCTATTCATGATGACCAATCCCAGATTCTATAATTTATTATCAGACTGAAGAAACAGTTATTCTAGTAAATCAAGTATTTCACACATGAAATTATCATATTTTTATATTTGAATATTTACCAGTTAAAAGATGATAAAATATTTTAATAGTATAAATATAATGAACACTTAATGTGATAATTCATATGGAGAATTTTTTATGCAAGCTGGACATTATTACCAGTATATTATTATTATTTGTTTGGAAATATGACCTCTCCATCTCACTAATCCACATATGTCTCTTGAGAAGTCATTCCATTGTTTCAAAATGCTGATATCTAATCTAGAAAAATACCAATGATGATATCTAAACTAAATAAACACTGTTTATGTCTGTTTGCTTTATCTTTAAATAAATCTTCTTTTTCTGTAAGTAACTGCAAGCTTTCAAAGTGTACTTTTAATAAAATGTAGTGACTCTTATTGATGGGGAATACATTCTAAGACTCCCAATATATGCCTGAAGCTATGGATAGTACCCAATCCTATATATACTATTTTTCTTTTTCCCTGTACATGCATACCTAACATAAAGCTTAATTTATAAATTAGGCACAGTAAGAGATTAACAATAATTAATAATAAAATAGAGTGGGGCGCCTGGGTGGCTCAGTGGGTTAAGCCGCTGCCTTCAGCTCAGGTCATGATCTCAGGGTCCTGGGATCGAGTCCCGCATCGGGCTCTCTGCTCAGCAGGGAGCCTGCTTCCCTCTCTCTCTCTCTCTCTGCCTGCCTCTCCATCTACTTGTGATTTCTCTCTGTCAAATAAATAAATAAAATTTAAAAAATAATAATAATAATAAAATAGAGTAATTATGACAATATACTATAATAAAAGTTATATGAATGTGGTCTCTTTCTCTCTTTCAAAATATATTCCCGTGTGTTATTCACCCTTCTTGTGGTCATATAAGATGATTAAATGCCTATGGGATGAAATGAAGTGAAGTGAATGATTTAATAAGCATTGTAATGTAGTGTTGGGCTACTGTTGACCTTCTGACAATACATCAGAAGGAGGATCCTCTGCTTCTGAATCACAGTTGACTGTAAGTAACTGAAAGTATGGAAAACAAAACTCCAAAAAGAAGAAACCTACTATATACCCAAAGTTTACAGAACAATAGAACCATTATCATGAAAATAAGATTTCTTCCCCAATACAGTAGTATAGAGATGTCAGTTAATAAAGAATGCTTCATGATAAAATGAGAATATAACCAGTTTCATCTAACTAAAGTTGCACACTGTTTTCTTTAATTATACAAGCATTAGTATCTTTCCTTAATCTTGTGAATTCCTCAGTATAAAATTAGATGCTGCTAAGGATGCAAAATAAGCTATTAAATTTCTCCACAGAAAACAAACAAATGGAAATATTGTAAGAATATAAGGGCAGATACAGTAACATAATAATTTTCATTAAGGGAAATGCTAATCTTCAAATCTTTTCTTCCTCAACATCTTCCCTCTTCTCCTTAGAATTCACACACAGAATGCCTATGCAGAATTTTAACTAGTTGCACATTATGATCTGCTCCTCAGAGCAGTAATAAAGACACATGTGTGTATACTTCTTGGGATTCTCCAATTTTCATGTATTTGGATAGCCAGATTTCAATTTTATGAGAACTACCTTTTAATGTTTTTGCTTTGGCTTTTCAGTTACTTTTTTTTCCCCCTCTTAATAGAACCAGTTTAGCTTTCCCATACTCTTAGAAGTGAAGGTCACTTGTTGTGTGGTTGGCTCTACAGCGTAAGTCTCTACTACTTCACTCCATAGTTGGATCATTTGCATTATTTTCATAATCTCACATGTCTTCATTCTTCTTTTTTAAGTTAAAGACTCAGTCATATTAATATTGACTAACAAATATACATATATGTCTATTGTGTGCCATTATTTTAAAAAGTTATTGTTGGGCTGGCAGGAAGGGGGCTACCAAAGATGGCGAAAGTTCCCGCCACAAGACCTGAGCTCGGACAGGAGAACAAAGGCCCAAGCAGGAATCTGAGACCCCCGCCCCGGGCTCCTGTGGACCAATGGGATCCCGATGAGCAGGCGGGATATCCAAATAAGGGAAACTTCCAAAAGACCCCTGAGCTTCCTCCGAGACCCCTTAAAAGCGCCCTCCTCCCTGCCTTGGGTGCGACTTCCACTACTCTGCTTTCCAGAGTGGCGGAACCTCGCCCGAGGGTGCCCACCTCCTCCCGGCGCAACTTTCCTGGCTCCCCTTCTCCTGAGCCCTGAAACTTCGCCGGAGAGCGTTTTTAATAAATCTTGCCTTGCACCCACTTTGCCTGGTGTTGTGTTTATCTCGCCGGAAAAAAACCTTACATTTGGTGCCGAGACCCGGGAAGGAGATTGAGCCCCCACACAGTGGGGAGGCTCTCTCCTTTCCCTGGCTGAACCGGACCTGCCTTTCCGAACGCCACTTCCGAAGCTGTGGTGAGTTTCCCCGATTCCGCGCCTCCTTCCGGAAAGCCCTGCCCTAATCGCGGCCGCGTCAGGGTGGACCCCGCCGGTCACCAGGTGACCTCCGTGACTCCGAGAGGCTGGGAGACGTCCTAACCTCTACGGCAGTCGACACAGTTTTTCTGCAACCCAGTGGTGGACGAGGGGACGCCTTCCTCCAGCCCTCGGGTTGCCCGGCAACGAATCGTGGGGACCTCCCAATCCAAATTCGACCCTAAAACATCCCGGGGGTGTTTTAGGCCTGCTGGCCAATCTTAAAACCCTGGAACTGGACCAGGACCTGCGAAAACGACGTTACTGTACTGTCGCTTGGCCGCAAAACCGATTAGACAATCAGTCCCAATGGCCTCCGGAAGGCACGTTTAACTATCAGACTTTCATGGACCTAAATAACCTCGGCAGGCACCAAGGCAGATGGGCCAAGGTCCCTTATGTCCAGCTTTCTGGACTCTGCACTCTCGCCCCTTCCTCTGCTCTCACTGCTCCACCTCACAGGTCCTCTTGGCCCGCTCCCCTCCCCCTACCCTGCCACCCACTGCTCCCAAAGACTCGGACCTCTCCTCCCCATCTCCTCTCTCTGAACCCCCGGAGAGCTTCACCCATCCACTGACAAGAGGGCCTCTGGTTCCTCCTCCTCCTCCTCTTTACCGCGATCCTTCACCCCAAGGTCCCTTAAATTCAGGATTTCTGAACCAGCGCTCTCGTCTACCCCTCCTTCTCCCCCTCCCCACTCCTATCCGAACTCCTGACAAATTTATCCGCAGTAAACGGGAAACTCCAATCAAAGTTTACTGAAGGTCAAATAGGCTCTTGTTATTTGTTAAAATCTGCTAGCAAAGAGATGACTAGAACTGCTGGTTACTTGTGTCTCAGAGTTTTAATGGGTCATTCTTAAGGTAGCATTCAAAGTCTTTGGTAACCTTTAACAGAATGGGATAAAATACCCGAGCGCTGGTCGCTGGTCGCCAGAACTAGGTTTACGCTTTTGCAATCTGTTGGTAAACACCTTTTGTGCTTAATTGAATTCTGTTGTAACAGCCGCAGGGCTACTGTTTGAGCTAGATGCTTTCGTAAAGAATGGAAGGGGAGACTGATCACCTCCCATTAGCCAGGGATACCCAAAGGGGAGGGTGTCCAATCTGTTTGAATCTGAAGAGTGCCTGACTGTGTGAATGTGTCTGTGTGGCTCCAGCCGCACTAGGGCTCGAAAGCCCCCCGCTGAGTTAGTCTGACCCCCAAGGGAGGTTGCTGGAGCTGAGGAAGTTTGAGTTCATGCGCCCTTCTCTCTACAGGACCTTTCCCAAATTGAGAAACGTTTGGGCTCCTTTTCGGCCAGTTCTGATAACTACATTAAAGAATTCCAGTATCTGGCCCAAGCCTATGACCTCACCTGGCATGATTTACATGTGGTCCAGACCACCACCCTCACCATAGAGGAGAGGGAACGCATCCAGGCTGCTGCTCAGGAGCACGCGGATCAGGTCCAGCTCACTGATGCTGGAGCCCAGGCGGTCCCAGCTGTAGAACCAGGTTGGGATTATCAGGATGGCCAAGATGGCCACTGGCGCCGCGACCGCATGGTCCAGTGTCTCATAGCAGGCATGTGGCCAGCCTCTAATAAGGCCGTTAATTACGACAAGATTAGGGATATTGTCCAGGCCCCTATGACAACCCCACCATGTTTCTTAACCAGTTGACCTAACCTTTAACCCAGTACATTCGCTTGGACCCTGCCTCTCCTGTGGGGGCCACGGTACTGGCTACTCATTTTATCTCTCAATCGGCACCGGATATACAGAGAAAGTTAAAGAAGGCTGAGGAGGACCCTCAGACCCCCATTTCTGACTTGGTGAAAATGGCATTTAAGGTCTTTAATTCCCGTGAGGAGGCGGCTGAGCTTAAACGACAAGCCAGACTCCAGCAAAAGGTTCAGTTGCAGACCCAAGCCTTGGTAGCAGCCCTGCGGCCGGCCGGCTGGCTCTGGGAGCCAGCAGAGAGGGGAAACCAATCGCACCCCGTCGGGGGGCCTGTTTCAAATGCAGGGCCGAGGGACATTGGGCTCGCCAGTGCCCCAATCCAAAGCCGCCAACTCGGCCTTGCCCTCAATGCCATTTGATGGGCCACTGGAAATCCGACTGCCCTAACCTCGGGGTATCTTCGGCGCCTCAACGTGGGGGACCCCCCGAGATAGTAAGTCTGGCCTTTCAACTGCTTGGATTGGAGGACGACTGATGAAGCCCAGACTCAGCCACCCCTCTCACCCAGGCCGAGCCCAGGGTTATGTTCCAGGTAGCGGGTAAGTCCATCTCTTTTTTGCTGGACACGGGGGCTACCTACTCTGTTCTGCCTTCCTACTCGGGACTTACTCGAACCTCACCAATTACTGTTATGGGGATCGATGGGACCTCCTCCAATCCTAGGGTGACCCTTCCCCTTACCTGTAGCCTGGATGGGTTTCCCTTCCCCCACTCGTTCCTATGATTCCTTCCTGCCTGGTCCCTCTACTGGGCAGGGACATTCTCCAGAAACTAAGGGCAACTATCTGCCTCTCCCCTTCCTCCCCTCTATCCACCTCAACCCGTCTCATCCTACACCTCTCCACTCCCTCGACCCCCGCTCCAGATGACCTACCTACTGTAGACCCTCAGGTGTGGGACACCTCAGAACCCATCATTGCTTCCCACCTTACCCCGGTTCAAGTACAGCTTAAGGATAACTCTAAGTTTCCCTCAAGCTCAGTTTCCTATTTCCTTAGCCCACCGCCAGGGCCTGAAACTATCATAGAACGGCTTTAACGTCAGGGACTCCTGATCCCCATCAGTTCCCCCTGTAACACCCCATCCTCCCAGTACGCAAGCCCTCAGGGGCTTATCGACTGGTACAAGACCTTAGGCTTATCAACGAGGTCGTGGTCCCCCTCCACCCAGTCGTTCCTAACCCTACTGTCTCGCGTTCCCCCAAACACCTATGACTTTACTGTACTGGAACTAAAGGACGCTTTTTTCACCGTCCCCTTGCACCCTGATTCCTATTTTCTTTTTGCCTTCACCTGGGAGGATCCTGACACGCATGCTTCTGGACAATTAACTTGGACCGTTCTACCCCAGGGGTTCAGGGACAGCCCTCACATTTTTGGCCAGGCCTACAGACTTAACAGCAGTGCGTCCTTAAGGCCAGGACTCTACTACATATGTGGATGACCTCCTCCTCTGTAGCCCCTCCCTCTCGGTCTCCCAAGACGACACCTCCACCCTACTTAGCTTTCTGGGGGCCAAGGGATATCAAGTACCCCCCTCTAAGGCCCTCAACATGACCTTAGGGCAGCCCATCACGGTCTACTCTCCTGCTGACTCACAGAGCTCCTTAGCCACCGATCCCTGGCCCATCTGACTCCGTCTCCAGCTATTCCATCTGCTATTCCTAGAGAACCCGCATCTCTCTCTCTCTACCTCCCCCCGCTTAAACCCTGCAACTTTACTGCCTAAACCCTTGCCAGATAAGGGGTGGATCCAGGACAGGATTGCCCTGCCAGGCAATCTGGTGCACACCTTGATTACTGACCTCCACCAATCCCTCCATAGTGGCCCATAGGCTCTCCACTAATTTCTTCAGCCATTGTTCTATCATCCTTCCTTATCTAAGGTAATCAAAGTTGTCCACAGGGCTTGCAAAACCTGTTCTGCCATGAATTCACAAGAAGGAATCTGCAGACCAGGGCCTAACCAACAGCTCCGAGGTCATCAGCCAGTGGAAGACTGACACCTGGACTTCACTCCCATGCCTTGCCATAAAATTCATTCACAGGCTGGATCGAAGCATACCTCATCGCCCGGGAAACAGCAGACGCAGTGGCTACAATACTCATCGAGCGCATCATCCCGAGGTTCGGATTGCCCCAGACCCTCCAGTCGGACAACGGACCTGCCTTCATCTCCAGTGTAACCCAACAGGTAGCTGAGAGCCTCAACATAACCTGGAAACTTCACATCCCATACCACCCACAGAGGGGTGGATCCAGGACAGGATTGCCCTGCCAGGCAATCTGGTGCACACCTTGATTACTGACCTCCACCAATCCCTCCATAGTGGCCCATAGGCTCTCCACT
Organism: Mustela lutreola; assembly: GCF_030435805.1. NCBI lineage: Eukaryota > Metazoa > Chordata > Mammalia > Carnivora > Mustelidae > Mustela > Mustela lutreola. The sequence continues at coordinate 20,916,630 of NC_081290.1, forward strand.
AATTTCTTCAGCCATTGTTCTATCATCCTTCCTTATCTAAGGTAATCAAAGTTGTCCACAGGGCTTGCAAAACCTGTTCTGCCATGAATTCACAAGAAGGAATCTGCAGACCAGGGCCTAACCAACAGCTCCGAGGTCATCAGCCAGTGGAAGACTGACACCTGGACTTCACTCCCATGCCTTGCCATAAAATTCATTCACAGGCTGGATCGAAGCATACCTCATCGCCCGGGAAACAGCAGACGCAGTGGCTACAATACTCATCGAGCGCATCATCCCGAGGTTCGGATTGCCCCAGACCCTCCAGTCGGACAACGGACCTGCCTTCATCTCCAGTGTAACCCAACAGGTAGCTGAGAGCCTCAACATAACCTGGAAACTTCACATCCCATACCACCCACAGTCATTGGTAAGGTAGAAAAGGCCAATGGGCTGCTCAAAGCCCAACTCACCAAACCTACTCTAGAAACCCGTCTTTCCTGGCCTACACTTCTGCCTATGGCTCTCACCAGACTCCTGGCTACGCCCCGCGGGTCTTCAGGCTTAAGCCCATTTGAATTACTATAAGTCCGGCCCTTTCTTAGAAATCACAGCCCTCCAGCCATTTCCCCACCTCTTTTATCCTATCTACCTTACCTCACTCCTTGCCCTAGGGATACCCCTCCCTATTGACTGGCCACTCCCCAACTTCAGGGCCACAAATAATAGGGTCCATATGGGCCCCATCGGGGGAAACATACATATTATTAATGTGTCCTCCCTTACCACCGCAGCTGCCATATCACTAATTCCTCCCTCCTGTACTGTACTCCCTCGGAATATTTCTCTTGTGCCCTCAGGGAATCTATCGCTGCCTGACCACTAATGACTCCCTGGGCTGTATATTCATTCTACTATCTCCTACCACCATCTACTCTGAATCCCAGCTGCTGTCCATCCTATTTCCCCAACACCATGGAGGAAGGGCTGCCCACCTCCCATTCATAACAGGGGCAGGAATAGCCACAGGGGTGGCAACTGGAACAACGGGGATAGGAACCTCAATAGACTTTTTCTTACAAACTCTCCCAAGCCCTGAATGATGACACAGAACGGGTTGCTGACTCCCTCACAGCCCTACAGACGCAAGTCACCAGCCTGGCAGCCTTAGCTCTACAGAACCGACGGGCCTTAGACCTTCTGACCACCGAAAAAGGGGGGACCTGCCTATTATTAAATGAAGAATGTTGTTACTTTGTTAACCAATCATATAGTTACCTCCAGGACCAAAGAACTCAGGGATCGGATCCAAGCACAGTGGCGAGACACATCCTCCTGGGGCCTGGACCCCTACAACTGGGTAACCTGGCTGCTCCCTCTGGCGGGACCTGTAAGCATAATCCTCCTCCTAATCTCAGTTGCTCCCGGTCTTTTCCGGTACTTGCAGGGTCGCCTACAAGAACTTGCCTGAGTATCTGTCAATCAACTCCTCCTCCAGCCCTACTCTCGCCTGCCCACTTCCGACTACCCCTACGACGACGCCCCCTGTCAGCAGGAAGTAGCCAGAACCGAGTCGACGCCCCTGACACCATTATATTAAGCAAAAGGTCGGAATGTTGGGCTGGCAGGAAGGGGGCTACCAAAGATGGCGAAAGTTCCCGCCACAAGACCTGAGCTCGGACAGGAGAACAAAGGCCCAAGCAGGAATCTGAGACCCCCGCCCCGGGCTCCTGTGGACCAATGGGATCCCGATGAGCAGGCGGGATATCCAAATAAGGGAAACTTCCAAAAGACCCCTGAGCTTCCTCCGAGACCCCTTAAAAGCCCCCTCCTCCCTGCCTTGGGTGCGACTTCCGCCACTCTGCTTTCCAGAGTGGCGGAACCTCGCCCGAGGGTGCCCACCTCCTCCCGGCGCAACTTTCCTGGCTCCCCTTCTCCTGAGCCCTGAAACTTCGCCGGAGAGCGTTTTTAATAAATCTTGCCTTGCACCCACTTTGCCTGGTGTTGTGTTTATCTCGCCGGAAAAAAACCTTACAGTTATTTGATTTCAAATTGGGAGAATTTGTCTTCTGAGAAGTTTTGAGGAATTATACTCTTTGGTCTTCCTCCTCCAAACTGGCAACACCAAACAAATCATGAGAAAAACATCAGAAAAGTGCAAGTGAAGGGACATTCTACAAAATACCTGACAAGAACTTCTCAAAACTGTCAAGGTCATCCAAAAAACAATACAAAACAAAACTCAAAAAACAAAAACAAACAAAAAAGGAAAGTCTGAGAAACTGCTATAGCCAAGAGAACCCTATAGAGATAATAACTAAACATATTATGTTACTTGGAATGGGATCCTAGAACACAAAAAGGAGATCAAGGAAAAATAAATGAAATACAGACTTTAGTTAATAATATATATCCTAATTGGCTCATTATTTGTAACAAATACACCATACTGATAGAAAATGTTCATAGGAGAAACTATGGAGAAGACCTAGAAACTTTCTGTACTGTTTTTATAAATTTTCTGTAAATCCAAAACTGTCCTAAAAATTAGTGATGGGTATTAAGGAAGGCACTTGTTGAGATGAGCACTGGATATTGTATGTAAGTGATAATCACTAAATTCTGTTTCTGAAAATAATGTTACACTGTATGTTGACTAGTTGGAATTTAAATAAAAACTTGAAAAAATTTTAAAGCATATTAAAAGTAATAGTAATAAAACAGTCTAAAAATTCAACATTATAAGAGAATAATAATGAAGTAAAATGTCAATGCAAATGTTAAGAACCTTCATATTGTATCATTAACCAAAATAAGATGTAAAGGGGGTGCCTGTCTAGCTCATGCAGTAGAGCATGTGACTCTTGATCTCAGTCGTAAATTTGAGCCCCACGTTGAATGTGTAGATTATTTAAATATAAAATCGTAGAGGAAAAAAAAAAGGTGTAAAGAGAAAATGACAATGACTTTTAAATTATTTTTTAAAAATTATTCATTTGTCAGGGAGTGAGAGAGAGCACAAGCAGGGGGAGTGGCAAGGAGAGGAAGAGGGAGAATCAGGCTTCCCTCTGAGCAGGAACCCCAATGTCGGGCTCAATCCCAGGACCCTGGGATCATGACCTGAGCCAAAGGCAACTGACTGAGCTATCCAGGGTCCCTACAATGATTTGTCTGAAGTTTAAATTTGCAAAATATTTTGATTCAAAAACAAAATAATCATATCTAATAAAAATCTAATAATCACAACAGAAGTAATAAAAATAAATGATGGCTGGCATAAGCAAAATGAAAAATTCAAAACAATATAAACATAAAAGCTATGCTTTGGGCTGAAGCTGAAAGTGCAGGGTGAAAATGTTGCTTCCTTCATGGATGGGGTCCCTGGGAGCAGAGATGGTCAAACAGGTATTTCCAGAGTAAAATGCCGGAAAAAGAGATTTGGAGCCAGTCTTTAATTGATGCCAACTTATTTTGCAGTGAAAGAATTTATCTTTCTAATGGTAAGTTTTTTTAAAAAATGAGCATTATGGGTGAAGTTTATACCTCAACCTTAACCAGCAGAGAAATCTGTTTGTTGTGGAAGGTCAAAGGAGGAAAGCACTTAGTTTATGAACATGCACTGTAGAATCTTTGCAGCTTTCTCACAAGTAAGCACATCCTCAGTGGGGAAACTAATGATGGATTTTTCAAACTTCCCCATAAAAATACATACATAACATCTATGAAACATTTACAACCTCGCTTGTATCCATCAACTTAGTGATCTTATCATCACAAGGAAGTGAATTTAAATGAAAAAAATTGCTGAATTGTTCCACTACTGACTGCTTTAATTTTTTTTTTTTTATATATTTATTTCAATGAGAGAGAGAGTGCACACAGGGGAGAGGTAGGGGGAGAGGAAGAGAGAAACTCAACTGAGTCCATGCTGGGCTCAGAGCTCACACGGGGCTCCATGTAGGGCTTGATCTCACCACCCTGACATCAGAACTCTGCCAGAACTCAAATGCTGAACACTAAACTGTGCTACTCAAGCACCCCCCTGACTGCTTTTAAGAGCCTATATGTATGGGTATTATATTACATTATTATAGTCTATGTATGTGTGTGTACATATATATTATTATTTTGTAATATATTATCATTATATGCTATATAATATATTATATATACTATATTATGATAGTATATAACTATATATCATAATAAAATATGTGCAAAATAGTTAAATATATAATTATAATAACCTAATAAGTGCATTGAGAATCAAGAGAGTTATATGTCTTTGCCTGAATATGACATTTGAGTTATTCCCAGGTAAAAGAAAAAGCTTCTAGTACAACCAACTTCCATCATTCTACTCTGATGAGAGTTCATATGCAGATTTAAATTCTTTCCAATCAGTTTAAGTTTGCTTTATGACCACGTATAACACTTACTAGGCACAGCTACATAGTCTTTACAACTTTCGAAGTATATATATTAAAAGTATTAGTCATAAGGAATTAATAATAAATGATAAGTCAACAACATAAGAAAAAAAGTGATATATTTTTTTGAAAAGTGAGAATTATACTTAAGCTTTGTTTTATATTCTGTTTTATTCTTTCTTTAAGAATATATTAATATTTCTCTCTAGTGTCATCTAGGGTGGATATTATAAATTCACTCTAGGATTACTTATTTCAGTAGCATGTAGCTGATAATGATGCTGACTCATCCCTATAACATTCTTCTAATCTAGTGTAATGAATGCTTAATTTTTAGAGATGTCTTAATGACAAATGTCCATTCCCTGGAAACTGCATTAAATAATGGAACTCTTATATTAAATATAAGAACTCTTGAAAATTATCATCCAATAATGATGATGAATTCTGTTGAGGGTATGTGCAATATCCAACACTTATAGCTAGTTATTGACACAATTGTATGGAACCCAGGCTTCTAGCTATCTATATTCATTAGAACACCAGTTTTATTTGTAGCCTATACAGAACCAATAAATATCCTGCATATTTATAAGCATCTCAGTTTCATAATAAATCATCTAATAGATGAAAACTCACCAAAAAAATGGAGAATTTATATTCTATTATTCCTATAAATGATACGACGGAGATCAGAAAATAACTGTGAGCTGCCATAGAGAGCAGAATTTCTCTCTAGCATCATCGAGGGACTTAAAGGAAGAGAAAAAGGGAATTAAGAATGAAACTGGATCAGGACGCCTGGATGGCTCAGTCTGTTAGACATTCAAATCTTGATCTCACCTCAAGTCATGATCTCAGGGTCATGGGTTTAAGCCCTGCATTAAGCTCCATGCTGTGTGTGGGGCTTGCCTAAAATATAAATAAATAAACAAACAAATAAATAAATAATTCAATTAAATAAAAAGAAAGAAATTGGACCAATCTCTTACATGACACACAAATATCAACTGAAAGTGAATTAAATGTAAGACTTGTAACTATAAAACTCCCTCTTTCAAGTGAAATAGTGAATTAAATGTAAGACTTGCAACTATAGAACTCCTTTTGTCAAGTGAAAGTAAATTAAATGTAAGACTTGCAACTATAAAATTCCCAGAAGAAAACACAGGCAAAAAACTCCTTGGCATCAGTCTTGGCAATGGTCTTTTGTATATCACACCAAAAGTACAGGTAACAAAAGCGCAAATAAATGAGTGAGAATATCAAACTAACAAGATTCTACACAGGAAAGGAGACAAATCCACAAAATGAAAAGGCAACTGGAGTGCCTGGGTGGCTCAGTCAGCTAAGCACCTGACACTTGATTTGGACTCAGGTCATGATCTTAGGGTTGTGGGATCAAGCCCCACCTTGGGCTCTGCACTCAACACAGGGCCTACATGTCCCTCTCCCTCTTTTCTCTTCTTGATCTCAAATATGTAAATAAAATCTTAAAAAGAAAAAATGAAAAAGCAATATACAGAAAAAGAAAAAAATACATATATATGTGTGAACCGTGTATCTGACAAGGGGTTAGTATCCAAAATATAAAAGAAATGCATACAACTCAAAAGCAAACAACCCAATTAAAAGTGAATAAAGGTCTGAATAAACTTTTTTCCAAAGAAGACATACAAATGATCAAATGATATAAAAAATGGTGTTCAATATAATTACTTAGGAAAATGTAAATCAAAAGCATAATGTGATATCACCTCATAATGGTTAGGATTATTACTATTAAAAAAAGACAAAAAATAAGAATTATCCAAGAGGTAGAGAAAGGGAACTCTGTGTACCATTGGTTGGAATGTAAATTAGTATAGCCATTAGGAAAACAGTATAGAAATTCCTTTAAAAAAACTAAAAATATACCTACCATATAAACAGCAATCTCTTTCCTGGTGTATATCAAAATGAAATGAAATCAGGTCCTCAAAGAAATAGCTATGCTCCCATATTTTTTGCAACATTATTCACAACAGCCAAGATAAAGAAACAATTCAGTGACTGTCAACAGATGAATGGATAATGAAATTTTGGATTATATATACAATAGGATATTATTCAGCCTTAATAAAAGAAAGAGATCCTGCCATTTACAACATGCATGAATCTGGAGGACATTATCCTAAGTGATACAAGCCAAACATAGCAAAAAACTACATGACCTCCCTTATTTGTGAGAATCTAAATAAACCAAGTATGTAGAAGCCAAGAGTAGTATGGTGGTTACCAGGGGTGGGGAGAAATAGGAAATGGTGCTTGGTCAAAGGTATAAAATTGCAGTTATACAAAACAAATACCTGTCGAGATCTAATGCAGCATGTTGACTATAGCTGATAATACTACACTGAATACTAGAAATTTACTACAGAGCATATTCAGGTACTCTCATCGCATAGAAAAAAATGACTAAATGTGGGGAGATGATATGTTAATTAGCTTGCTGCAGTTTTCATTTCACTATGTGTATGTATATCAAATCAACATGTTATATCCTTAAATATATATAGTTTTTATTAAAAACAAAATTTAAAAGGAAAAATTGAGTAATTTTCAAAGGACAAAGTGAAAAAAAATCAGGAAGATAACATTTCAATTAATTAATATTTATCACTTAAAGAGCAACACAAATATGAAATGGAATGAGTGAGTTCCTATGCATTAAATTATATTAAAATTATTATGGGAAATTGGCTTTTAGCTCTATAAAATTTGAACAAAACATTAAAAAAAATCCGGAATTCTTTTTTTTTAAGATTTTATTTATTTATTTGATAGACAGAGATCACAAGTAGGCAGAGGCAGTCAGAGAGAGAGGGGGAAGCAGGCTCCCCACTGGCTGAGAGCCCTATGCGCAGCTCTATCCTAGGACCCTGAGATCATGACCTGAGCCGAAGGCAGAGGCTTTAACCCACTGAGCCACCCAGGCGCCCCACTCCAGAATTCTTAATACCTTTTAACCTACTAAGTAACTTAGATGATTTAGTATCAACGTCAGCAAACCATTTCATACTCATGAATACATTTTACTCCTCAGGACAGCTCTACTCACTGCAGAAATGTAAGCTAACAGAACCAGAGAGAGTAATATCAAAAATTAACTTTTGAAAAATGAAGATTATCATAAGAAAAACTCAGTAAGAAAACCATTTAGGATCACACAGGAATCTTAATGAACAAGTGGAACATTTTGTACAACTTGAACAAATTGTTTCTTGGGTCAAAAAAATCAGATGGGATAAATGAAAAGGCATACTAGACATTGCTTTAATTATTGAGAAAGAAAAAATTCTAAATTTAAATGTTTTCATTTCTTGTAACTTTCCCTCAGAATTGAGACACAATCTCCAAAGACCAGGCATAAAACGAAAAAAGTTGAAAACATGTTATTTATTCTCGCATCAGTATTAGCCTAGCTGTACAGCTTACAAAATAGAAGTAAATGTTTCTGAGGCTTGTTATGAGCATCTGAGAAATTCTGCTCTTTGTGTTCTGCCCACAATTATTTTATGATCTCTGTCAGATCACTTACTCTGGAAGGGCATCTATGAATCTCTCCTGGTTATTTTTTTGCCCAGGTATATCATCCAGCAAAATACTATGTATTTTAGTCTTAAATTTTCTTTGATTCCATGTAAGAAAGAGTTCTTCTGGTGCTTATGCAATCCTGTCCAATGCTTAAATATTACTCTATCCACTTAGCTTCAGATCAAAGTCTCTTTGAGCTTTCAATATACTCATCCATCAACTACATCAAAATAAACTAAATTATGTATCTGGAACAAATGAGCTTAGAAGAAATATCATTTACCAAAAGAAAGTAATGATAAAGAATTGAATCAGAAACACAAATAAATTAGTGTAATTAATATATGATTCAAATTATAATCATTGTTTCCAAGTAAAATACTGAGAGATATTAACCAATAACAAAATTTAAGATGTATAATTTCTTTTGATAGGTTAAAAATCAGTTTAATATAATTTAATGTAACAAGCCACATGCCACCAGGTATGTGATATCTTTATGAATATCCTGAGTCCTTTTATAGTGAATTGATTACAAGAAAGTTCCATTTCCTAACAAAATCATGCACTAGATATAATGATATCTTTATGTCTAGAAAGAATTGAAAAATATTTGAAAGTGTCCACTTTTCAAGGGAAATTATTCAATAGTTTATAGGTTCTTATTTAAGAACAAGTAATGATAAGGAATATGTATATTCAATATAACTAATCACAGACCAATGCTTTGATGGGCAATAACAATTTCTAGGATTTCAAGCTACAATATCTGACTCTGATTCTAATTGTTACATCTAGCCATGATTTTTGATATTTATAACTATAACATCATTTTTATACACGTTTGAGGTACATGAAAACTATTTCCCAATTTCATGCAGTTGGAAGCTGCAGTGTAACTAGTGTTGGCCAGTGGGTTGTGTTCAGAGATCATGTTTATTGTCTCCTAGACAAAGTATTTAATTGTCAGTTGAATGCCTTCTGGAATTCTGTAATCTGTCACACTGAATGGAACTTGATTCAGTTATAGGATAATGAAAGCTTTCCTAGGTTCCATTATTGCTACATGGAAGATAAGTATCTAGGAGTTTGCCTAGAATTTCATGAGTGAGAAGCAGTCTTCAGTGTGCCATAGCTGAGATTTTTGAACTGTTATATAACAAACTATATTCTAACTTATCCTGATAAATATAACAGACAAAGAGTAACTCAACTCATTTGTCAATCAATATTACGGTATGGTAACTGTAAATCAATTTATAACAATGTCATTATATATCTTTGGGTACAGACATATTATGTGTTATGGTACAGATATATTATATGTTAAAATTAAACTTATATTTTAAATATATTCATTTAAAATACAAGCTATGGGGCTCCTGTCTGGTTCAGTTGGTAGAGCATGCAACTTTTGACCTCAGGTTGTGAGTTCAAGCCCTACGTGTGGTGTGGAGTTTACTTAAAATTGAAAAAAATTTCTTAAGGAATCTGTACACTGTTTTCCAAAGTCAGATGAATTGATAAAGAAGATATGGTCCATATATACAATGGAGTATTAGAGTATTATGCCTCCATCAGAAAGGATGAATACCCAACTTTTGTATCAACATGAACTGGACTGAAGGAGATTATGCTAAGTGAAATAAGTCAAGCAGAGAGAGTTAATTACCATATGGTTTCATCTACTTGTGGAGCATAAGGAATAAAATGGAGGACATTGGGAGATGGAGAGGAGAAGTGAGTTGGGGGAATCAGAGGGGAAACAAACCATGAGAGACTGTGGACTCTGAGAAACAAACTGAAGACTTTGGAGGGGACGGGATGGGGGGTTGGGTGAGCCTGGTGGTGTGTATTAAGGAGGGCACATATTGCATGGAGCACTGGGTGTGATGCACAAACAATGAATTTCGGAACACTGAAAAAAAATTAAACTAAATTGAAAAAATTTGAAAAAAGAACCATATTTATAAATAAGTAAATAGATAAATAAAATACAAGTTATGAAATCATCACAAAGTGATTTATACAGAAAAAAATCCATAAGTAAAATGGAAAAACTGTGTTTCTCAACTTTTGCTGACAATTTTGACTTATTTGTCAGTATCATCATATGTTTTTGTGAAGGGTACTTGCGTTTTACATAAAACATGCTTTAAAGCTGGAAATGCATGAATATCAAAGCAGTGCATTGAGGCTTTTATATAACATATCTTGGTTTTTGTTTGTTTGTTTGCAGTATTAGCAGAACATAAAATATTCCAAATGATTGTGAAAAAACAAACTTTAAAAAAATAATTCTAATAATACAAAATATTTCAAAGTTCATAACTAGCAATATCTTTGCTTAAAAAAAAAAAATCCTCACAACTTAAGGGGGTCACAAAAGCCTGTGAGTCACTGTGATGTTGAATTAAAATATACCCTGAATACAAACTTTAGCTGTGAGATTAGAGTATTCAGGATAACTGTTATTTTCCTACAGTGAAATTACTTGATGCCATAAAACATTATGGCACAAATACTGTTCATTAATGTCACTATAAAGTGAACTTTACTGTGGAACAATCAGTACTACTTCTTATAATATCTAGGCTTAACATTACTAATTGCATCACTATAAACCAATTTTACAGTGAAATAAACAGTAGAGATAATGCTGTCAGGCTTTGCTATTAAAGCCTCAAATAAAAACACTAATATATTGTCTGACTATATCTCTTACAAACTGGTATGCAAAGACCAGGTGGAAAAAAAGCCAGGATAGGCTCGTATAGCTCCTTACAAAACAATCTAGTCAGAGTCTGTCTCTTTTAAATGTTTTGTATCACTTCATTTAACAAATATCTGAGTTTATTTAACATGAAATGATGGCATACAGCAATCACAGCATTCTTTCCCAGAAATAGAGAAAAAGCATATGTCTTCCCCTAAGTCAATATTTATTTGATTGGAAAGAACCATGATAATTACTTATTGATTTAGAAATTGTTTAGAGTAATCCTTTAAAGAATCTATGTCAAAAGAGAACGTAAGCCTTCAAAAAGATGTCCAAAGCTCACATTCTTTCTAAAATCCTCTCCACATGGAAACAAAATTTAATTTAAGACACATGCATGGGCATCTGCAACACATTGGTCATTTATTAAAAACAGAGCTCCTTACTTATAATGTAAAATATTGATTTACGGTTACTCATATTTTCATCATTTGTGAGATGCAGTTATATTTCAATTATAAAATGAAAAAGCACACTATTAAATACTACTTAGCTTGCAAAACTCTTGAAGGCAAAAGAGCATTAAAATAGCTCCACAAAAATTATGGCAAGTTTTTCTCAATACTGGCTATTCTCGGGGAAAGTCAAGACAATCACCATACCTACGGTGGACTAAAATGTTATGAAAAAGCAAGACATAACTCTTAAAAGGTGAAGTCTATTAAAAAGCAAGCAAACAAAAAGCAAGGCATGTCACATTATAGCCTCAATGGGATGCTTTGATGTTCATCATGCATTCTCACCTTTAAGTGTGTTTTATTTAAAAGCCAAAGTACTCTTCACAAAAACACATCACATAATCCTGACAAGGAAAACGAAACTGTCAGTCAGAGAAGTTGAGAAAATCCCTAGTGGTCAACTTAGCTTAGGTTTTATAAAATGAGCAAAACTCATTCATTCTTTTTTATTTTATTTTATTTTTTAAAGATTTTTTTTTTTTATTTATTTGGCTGAGAGATGGAAAGAACACAAGTAGGCAGAGTGGCAGGCAGAGGGAGAGGGAGAAGCAGGCTCCCCACTGAGCAGAGAGCCAAAGGCAGGACTCTATCCCAGGACCCTGGGATCATGACCTGAGCGGAAGGAAGCCACTTAACTGAGCCACCCAGGCACCCCAATCCATTATTTTTCAATGGTAAACCACCAGTCATACAACAGTCAACTGCAACTACTGTCTGAGGACAGAGGAGAAAATAATTTTGGGAGCAACTGCTGTGAAAGGACATTGAAACATAGTCCTATACTCATGGGGATTACAGATTATTAATTTTATATCTTTCTTCTTTAATAGAGGTGTTTACAGATAAAAATATCCCATTAAGTATTGCTTTTGCTGTATCCCAATAGTTTTCCTATGTTGTACTGTTGGGGAGAAGGGGGTGGGATTATGGACATTGGGGAGGGTATGTGATTTGGTGAGTGCTGTGAAGTGTGTAAACCTGGTGATTCACAGACCTGGGGATAAAAATATATGTATATAAAAAATATATGTTTATAAAAAAAAAAAAAATTCAGATCAAAGTATTTTCTAATTTTCTTCATGATTTCTTCTTGGACCAATTGATTATTTAAGTTAATTACCACGTTATTGTGGACCCCCAAAATTTATTTTTATTATTAATTTCTAATTTTATTCTGTTGAGATAGAAGAAATTACTTTGTACAATTTCAATACTTCCAAGTTGCTGAAATATACTTTATGACCTAAAATAACGCCCACCCTGGAGAATGCTCCATATGTACTTGAAAAGAATGTCTAGTTTATTAATGTTGAAGAGTGTTCAATAAGAAACCTGTTAGGGCTACTTGGCTTATAATATCTTATAGTATTATGTTGTGTATATTATGAATCACATCTCTCTTCTACAACCTGTTTTATCTATTTTATATTTTTTCGAAATTGTCTGAAAAGTTGAAATTACCTTCTGTTTGCTTCTGTTCTGTTCTGAATTGCCTTCTGTTTGCTTTCTGAAACTGTTTGTTTGCTTTCGCAGCTGTTTTTCCTTTGGGACAGTCACTCAGACCTCTGAACACTTACATAAGAGTTCAGTGTCACAATGTCTACAGAAAGAGTTGAACTTTTATCACATGACCTATATAAATAAAGCTATTTTTCTCACTCCTAATATTTTGACTATAAGAAATCAAAATTCTAATTATGTATATATTTTTTAAAGATGTATTTATTTGAGAGAGCACAGGTAGCAGGTAGGGCAAAGGGAGAATCTCAAGCAGCCTCCTAGCTGAGCAGGGAGCCCAACATGGGCTGGATCTCACAATCCTGAGATCATGACCTGAGCCAAAATCAAAAGCCCGATGCTTAAACAACTGAGCCAGCACGCCCCCCTCTAGTTACATTTTAATTGTAATAAAGATTTTCTATCTTATAACAATAAAATTATAACATTTTGTAAAATTAAATGTTTTAAAGTCACAATAACTAAACCAAGAAAGTATCACAATATGCCTTTATTATCACTCAAAGACTTCTTCTAACCTGGTATACTCTTTTCTTTTCTTTTATCATAATAAACTTCTAGTCTATCTTTTTTTAATGATTTTATTTATTTGACAGAAAGAGACACAATGAGAGAGGGAACACACAGAGGGGGAGTGAGAGAGGGAGAAACAATCTTCCCACCGGGTGGAGAGCCTGATGCAGGGCTTGAGCCCGGGACCCTGGGATCATGACCTGAGCCAAAGGCAGACACTTAATAAACGAGCCACCCGAAGGCCCCTGATTTATCCTTTCTTTGTCCCTAAAATTTCCAACCCATTCTCCTTTGCATATAGATTCTGATAATGAAACATCTGTCTGATAATATCTACTCTTATCTGACCTATCTCTTACTCAATAGGCATTTCATTCCTGGCTTCTCTGAAGTTTCTCTTAATTTCACTAGAGCACACATGAGCTCTCACATCTAAACCTTGACGATGGTTTTACACTTGAGACTCGTTACTGTTACTTTAAAGGGAAAAAGAAGAAACACAAGGAATTAAAGCCAATAATTAGTTCTGTGAATTTCAGAAAGCCAAGTAATTCATGTATTTGATTGATAAAATGACTATATTAATAACTACATTTGGCTGTCAAAAATTTAGAATGAAAGAATGTGAATAAATATGATTTTCAAACAATTAATAATGAAAATATATTAAGTTAGTAATAGAATGTGATATATGATCTATCTGATCACATTTTATATTTGTCTATCTGTTTTACCTATCACTGTGAATTACATAAATATTTGTTGACTTATTAGATGATAAATGTTATTTTTATAAGTAAATAAAATGAAACATTTGTCTAAAGTTTCATTATAAGTTGAATCCCTTAGGACTTATAATTGAATAAGTTTATTCTCTTAAAATTTACATATGTGAATATATATATACACACACACAAATATATATATATATATATATAAATACATATATAATATACATATAAGAATAAAATAGTATTCCAATTTAGATTTCCTACCTCGTGTTATATAAGTTAAATGTCAGTCAGAAATTTTCATTTGTAGCAGTTATAGATGGTCCTACGTTCTAGTTCAGCATGATAACACACACAAGAATGATAGCCTATAAGCATCAATGGGATTTTTCATGAACAAAAGAAAAGGAGAAAGGCATTGTTGACCTCACATTTTGTCCTTCTTACCGTCTCGCACATGGACGTGAAGCCAAAGCCATGACACCCATCTTCCAAACGTGAGGTAACAATCATAGTACCAGAAAAAGGGAAAGGAATGCATAGCAGAATTGAAGGAGTTTGGATTATTGATAGTATCATAAAGCTGCTGCCAAATCAGAAACTATCTACCTCGATATATCCTGCAATATGAGCTAATTAAAAATATACTTTATTAGTGATCCCATAGTTATTTTGTTACATGGAGACTCAAGAACTTCTAACATATACAGGATCTATCACAATAATGTGAACTGAACAATGATAATATCTTATGGTATATACAACTTTTAACCAAGAACAAGTTACAGAGATTATATAAGCCAGTCCAAAGATGTCTTGTATATACACTACAATGTCGGGAAAATAACCATAATCTTGATGGAGGTCTATGTTGAAGAATCAGTCACACTGGAAGGTGAGATGATTGTGTACATTATTGTACAAGCCAGAGCACTTTTGGAGTGAAGAGGTCCTCTCAATAATTACACAGTATAAAAAGTAAAGCAAACTGTCGGGGCGAAACCAGGATATACGGTCTCATTAGTTTAGGTCTAGGGTTCTTATTCTGCCAGGATACCGTCAATGAAAAATATAGATTGTTATCTGAGAAGTAAATATATGTATCTTTTATCTGGGCCATAAATAAGCCTTTTTAAGAATAAGAAGACATCAACAAACTAGAGTGTTCTGCAAGTCCTTGTGCAATGCCCAGCCCTTTTTACCTGTTAACAGTTTGTTACCCAGCTTTTTACCTGTTAACAGTTTGTGATCCAGGTAGCTCTTGTTCGTTTCCATGATGCATATACTGACACATATTTGTTGTGCTAAAGATTTGAGTTCTCATGATAATTACGTTTATTAGTGGATATTGCCCTCAACAACTGAGGAAAGTGAATATTTCTAAAAAAACAAGCATAACAGAAAAAGCAGACTATTAAGCAGACGACAATTATAGGTAATTCAGTAACTTTACATAACAAACACCCATTACCCAAATGTTGTAGTTCCATATTTAAAAGTCGCATGGAAAATAGAAGACAAGGAAAAAAAGTAATTGCTGACAGTTCATGTTGATTGCTCAGCCCTGACTTAGCACAGACTGACAAGACTAAAGATTCCAAATTACTGTTGAAACGTACCTTCACCCCAAATCCATTGATTATGTAATTTCAACTCTATTTTATTATCCTGATATAGGTCACTAAATTTTTAGAAATTAGGTAAACATTTTGAAATTAATAATGCTTTCAAATCCCTTACATAAGAATGTACATCAGTATTTTCCACAGATTAACACTGACTCTATAATTCAAAAATAGAACGCTTATTTTATTGTACAAAGATCTTCAATATATCACCAAGTTATAGTTACAAAATTGAATACCTGAACATTCACAGTGTAGGTCTTGTAAATTATACCTTGATTCCCCCCCACACACCCCAACCAATTCTGGGAATCTTCCTTGCATTAAATTATTTCCCCCATTTTCCAAAATGTCTTGAATAGGGCGCCTGGGTGGCTCAGTTGGTTGAGCAACTGCCTTCGGCTCAGGTCATGATCCCAGACTTCCAGGATCGAGTCCTGCATCGGGCTCCCAGCTCCTTGGGGAGTCGGCTTCTCCCTCTGACCTTCTCCTCTCTCATGCTCTCTCTCACTCATTCTCCCTCAAATAAATAAATGAGATCTTTAAAAAAATGTCTTGAATACTCCTTCTTGATTTTCATGAACCTTAAATGTTTAGTTTTTATTCATCTGTATTATAGCTATTTATATGGTCTCCAAAATATTATTCTAAAATGCAAATATTTAAAAATAAAGCAAATATTTTCAAAATGCCCATTTTTCTATTCCTAAAATGAAAGGACCTCCATCAGTATATTTTTTAGAAGTGATGGGTTTTTAGTGGAGTTGTATCTACTTCCTTATTAAAGAGATACAGTTTGGTCAAGTAGTATTGTATTTATTTATTTGTTAATCTTGATCTGACTTTGAAATGTTTATCAACACTCTTGTCACAGTAAAATAAGATTATTACAGGTCCCTCAGCTGGCTTGCCTGATAAGAGTTTGTTTGAATTCCAGTTGGCAGGAATCTTTTTGTAAAAGAGGATAATTCTTTCTCACCCATATTTCTGTCTGTTCAGAAGCTTTGCTTTCTTTGTCATTTGCTAGTGCCACAAAGCAGCCACTTCAGAATTATCTCTCCAGCTTAAATCCTTTTAGGGCTCCAGTCCAGTATATTTAAGAAACTCCCAGCTTCCTGCTATGAAGAGAGAATTTTCTGTTTCTGTTAACGTGCAGAGTTTGAAGAGACAAACCTTTTTCGGTCTTAGGCATGCAATCTTTGGGAACTTCTATTACTTCAAGTATGTACACCATAGGATTTATCTGCACTGTAGAGGGTCTCTATGTCTCTGTGTTAGCTCAGAGCGGTGAGTGCTAGCTGAAGTGCTATTCACTTCCACTCCACAAAGAACTTTGGAGAAGATAAATACAAATTTTTGTCATAAGATTCCTAAGAAAAAATTAAATAGAAAATCAGGTGAAAGGTAATAACTACTCATAATTTCAAGTTTTTATGTTCGGTTTCATGTTCGCCTAAGTAATGTATTAACAAAACGCGTTTCTATGGGACAGTATAAATAATAGAGGCCTGAGAACTAGATTTAAGATAATTTCTTATTCTCCTTTGCCACTTCCTGCTTATAACTTTACTCAGCAGCCCCATTTCAATTTCATCTGAGTGTTAGAATGCAAAAGTTTCAAAAGCCCTTAATTCTGCTAGTGTCATCATTTGTCTCATCACTAACAAGCTACCATTCAATGTGTGACACCCTCGGACATAGGGAGACACTTGTGAAAACCTGAAATATAACCTATCCTACAGACAGGTTATAAGAAAAAATCGACTTCAAATTAGGTGAAACAATAGCTTTTTCTCTCATGTAGGAATGTCGACAAATTTTACTTAGTATGTCACCCAAAGAGTCCACCTAATCTGGCCTTAACCTGGTTTTCGTTTTTATTTTGTTCTAAGTCTTCGTTGTTAATATCCTGTCTTTATTTGTGTTCCTCAAATCAGTCAGACTCATGACTCCCTTATGATCTAGTACCAAGTCCCAGATTTCAGAACCTTATAATCACCAAAACTTCTCTAATTTCTGCACCTTTTCCCACTACTTAGAGAATCATCCCATATACTTAAAATAAATTCTGTGTTTATTATTAGCTAATATCAGTTACTGCTGTCTACAATCATTGCAACTTGAGCTAATGTAAAAATTGACATTTCATACAAAGTGGTTTTATGAAAGACTCTTAAATGTAAAACCAACCAAACAGAGTGGGTGGAGGTAGATAAATAACGAGGATTTTTCCAAATGTAGATAGGAAGACAATTGTGCTTGTTATATTGTTATGTTGTACATATATATATATATATACACACACACATATATATATACACATATATGTATATGTATATATACATTTATACATGTGTATATATACACATATACATATATTAATTTAGTGACATAAGCAAATACAATTTTCTTGATTTGTGATGAAATGAATATATATAAATATATTATTTATATATACCATATATGAATTTATATATTTATAAATAAAATTATATTTGCTTGTGTCACTAAATTGATATCCTAAAATTATATTTGCTTATGTCACTAAATTAATATCTGGGCCAGAGACTGGCCCAGAGATTCCACAGTTCCATACCACCTGAGGACTGAGGGAATACACATCTCAGCATACATGTCTTAATTCCAGAACACTGTTGGAGAACTTCGCTATAGAAACCTGATAGAAAAATATTAGGATACTGGAGTGCTTGCCTGCTTCTTATACCTTCTACAAGATTTTTCTACAAAAGGGCTGCTTTCCTCACTGGCCTACCTGAGAACAAAAAGGAAGAACAAAGGGAACCATTCATGTATTTGACTCCACTAAAAAATGCCATTTCTGCTGAAACCAGTTATTTATGAATGCAGGGGTGAAAGAATCCTACCTCTTTGGATTATAAAAGCTAAAGCCAGTGCTCCCTGGTAAGAGCAGAATGACACAAGGCAGAGACATAGAAAACTCAGTAGGATGTAAGACGAGCACTCAGGAAGATGCACAGAAATAGAACTAGTCTGAATATTCCTGGTCTTTCAAACTAATACTCTAGACAACCAAGACCCCCACTTCCTCCTCACTTCTCTCCCTCATAAAAAACAAACAAACAAACAAAAAAATCATTGGGAATACTATTCCCTGAAAAGCATATTCATGGAAATATAGCCATGACAAAGGCAAAGTAGATCTTCCAATCAGTTGGGTTTGCTTACAGTTACACTTTGCTTCATGGCAGAGCTGGAAACAGAATCCTGTCACTAAAGTTCAGGGGTTGTAGAGAACCCCAACTGCTTTCTGAAATAGAAATCCCATAGGTAGGACTTAGGTTCAAACAATCAACAGACAACCGTTTTTATGGTGTTGCATTGCCATAGAAATCAGAAAAATGTAAAAATAAACTTTATTATTACTCTATTATTAGATCAAATTTCAGGCTGTCATAAACATGACAAACGTAATATTGGCTACTAAAGCTGTATAGTATCCATTAGGGAAATGCTCCCCAGTGTGCACTCTCATGCGTCCACTGAGAACCCCATGGAAAAGGAATCTCTGCAGTCACAAAGCCTGACCAGGGGTCTCTCATTCAACAGTATATGAAACACAAAATCTTGTTCAACAATCTATATATATTTTTTGACTGATAGAAACTATAAAATAGGATCCTTTCTTGTTCTATCTAAACAGGAGATTTTTATATAGTTACAGTATCTATAATATATATGCATATGTGTATTTTTTACATAGGCTATAGTAACATGATAGGGCCACTTCTAGATAGAACTTGAAGGAATTCATATAGAACAGATATATTGTTATTTTGGTCTTCAGTGCAGTTGTTAAATATTACTGTGAAAGCCTATCTTTGGGGCTCATTCATGACTGTATATTAGATCGTTTCATTGAAAGTGGGGGCATGACCTTCTTTAAAAATATAGTAAGAGAAAAATATATTTATGTATGTTGGTCATATGAGTCGTGCAACCAAGAAGTAATAAAGTAATATGTCACTACTTTTTTTTCTGCTAGCATCTCTATCCACCAGTTTCTATTTATAGAACTTACTCTCCTGACCCCTTAGAGTTTGTAATGTGATCAGTATTGGGAAAATCATAGCATCCAAGGCCCAGGACAAAATGATCAAAGATGTGCCTGTACCTTGAGTCATGACAACAGGAGTTTATCCATAGAATTTTCTTCTTTCCTTCCTTAGATACCCAAGAAAGTATTCTTCTTTCTCTCTGATAGAAAGCGTCAAGATAATAATTCAAAACTCCCAAGAACTCTGCCAAAAAATATATACACAAAAGTCATGAATATCAAGAATTAAAAATCAGGAAAATGATTCTAATAATAATCCAAGTATTCAGTTCCTGACTGTCTTAAGGCTGCCCTACTTCCTGAAGCTCTGTCCTTAATTTTCTGAGTTATCCAGTGCTCTTTAATAAATTGTGTGTTTAAATCATTCTTTCTTCAGTTGAATTGGGTTTCTGTCACTGAATAATGCAGTTAACTTCCAATTCTGACATGCTTAGATTCTATGATACTATGTTTGTCACTAGAGACATACCCAAGACTACCTCAATATTCAATAAATATGAAAAGGTTAATAATCAAAGGCAGTCCTTTTATAATTAAATTTTTCATTGATTTTTCAGGCTGTACAATATTTAATGATTCAATCATAACAACCATCTGAAATAGCTATCTGTAAAAATGAAAGTGATGAAAACATATGATTAAAAAATGATTTCCTGTCTATATTCATCTTCCCTGATCCACTTAAAATAATTTATGAGATTAAGCTTCATTGGAATAATATAGTTGACTATAATATTAATTTTCACTAAACTAATCTTTATGAAGGACAAGATCACATCTATTTTGTTTAACCCTGTATCATATAAAAGACATCCTGTTAACATTTCTAGAACTCAAAAATTATTTTTACTCTGCTACTTGCTTTCTTGTCATTCTGAGTTTTGACCTCTCTTTTCTGAGCCTTAGTTTTCTCTTCTATAAAAATAGCTATGGGATAATGTTATGTTTTAAGTATTCAATGATGTTTTCAATCTCAGAGTACAGACAGTTGGCAAAGATAAGCTAATAAGGATTCACAGACCCATCTACCACTGAATATGTGACCTAGAACGTGTTATTTGACTTTATCTGTACCTCGTAAGAAGGTTGTGGTGATTCCCTTTTATATTCCCCATCTCCATCAGCCTCGACATCAAAGGTTTGTTTCTTTGCCTCATGCACCTCCTCAAGAAAATAATTTCAAATAGTGAATATGAAAGCATAGAAAGTTAAATTACTATATATCCTGTGTAATTTTATATGTTTTTACTTTTATAAAAATAGTTTAAAAAGAATTGCTATGTGATTATGTGTTATAAATTATATGTAAAGCTTCATATTCCTAAAATTAGTATTACTGATTTCTTTTTACCTGTATAAATGTAAGTTGATATACCCACATAATATATGTAATATATATACCCATAAACCATAAATAAGGATAAGATAAGATTGACAAAAAGTCTTTGGAAGAATGTTTAAGAAGATGGAAAATAAGATGGTATGAATAAATATGAACAACCTCCCATTTTTAAAACTTGAGAATTATTTGTGTGCCTCTTTTTAAATTATTATTTCAGTAAAGGAGATATAACTAGAACACAATTCCTATATGATCTACATACTGAACAATTCTGAAAGATTGGGAGTAGAATGAATTATCAGTGAGCAAACAAGAACAAATGTAATAGAGCTAGAAAAGGTGGATAAATTTTCTTTTCTCTTCATCTTGAATTGTTGATTGGAGACCAAACATAGAAGAATAAGACTGGAAATGGAGAGACAATATATGAAGGCATAATGTTAGTCTGGTCTAGACAGAGATGGGGTAGCCTGGGACCGACTGGAAGGTAAGAGTGAAAGTGTTGAAAAGTAAATAAATAAAAGTTTTTAGAGATACATTTTGAATGTAGATCAAAACAGAACTTGCCATTGGCTTGTGAGTTAAAGATGATGGAAAGTGAAGAAAAAAGGTTCATTCTGTGATCATGGTTTCATCAAATGCGTAGGAAGCTAGTATGAGAAAGACTGGGGAAAGAGGTTGGAATGGGAAAAGGATATATAAACTTATTTTAGCTATCCTCTAGTGAAACATTTAGAGAAAGAGATATATTAAGTCTGGGACTCGGGGGCAAAAATGAGAGTTGACATATGAATTGGAAATTACGAGTATATGTAGTATTTGAAGCCAGCGAACAAATGTTATTTTAATGAGAGAGCACTGTCCAGGGAGAGAGCAAGGATTAATCCTTAGGTTACTCATATAATAAGAGATCTGGAGGCGGAAAAAACCCCAAGAGAAACTTCTAGTGTCCCAGGAGATGGGAGAAAAATTAGGATAGTGGCTTTTCCCAGAAATCAAGTAAAGAAATTGTGTCATGGATAGTGTGTTCAAAATCTTTTAGAAGTCAAATCATGACACAGTGACATACAATTTGCCATTGGATTTGAAAATAAATCCTTGGGAAAATTAACAAGAACATTTTCAATAGTGTGGTGTAAATTTTATCTTTATTTAGAACGTAAAAGGGAGAAGAATGATATATAACAGAAGTCAGTAGATACAGAAAACTTTCTTGAGAAAAAAAATTTTAACATGGACAAGATAAATAAGGTAGGAATTTGTTTCATGGGAATGGTTTATAAATTTTAACATTAAGTGTGAGATAGCTTTGTGTGTATATATTTATACACATATATGTGTAAACACACACGTGACCAAACGTGTATGTGTAAACAGCATATAATAAATATGTTTATATAAATATATAATACAATAAACATATATATGTAAATGCATATATAAACACACATATATAAACATACATCTTGAATAAATCTCACCTCATCACTAAGCAATTTTGTTCCTCATTTGTTTGTGTGTGTATACACACACACACACACACACACATTAGCTGCTGAGGTCAGATTTATTCAACATAAAACAGTCCCTCCTCTTGACTAGACCTTGTACAAAATTTCTCTTCATAACATTAAAAAAAAAGGCAAATAGATGGAAATATACAATTGAAGTCCCATTTTGAAGCATTCCTCAAGTAAGCCAAATTGGAAAAGCATGTCTTGAATAAAATACATGATAGCTTTTCTCAAACTTATGTAAATGCTCAGCAAACTGTTTCACTTCTGGATGCACTATTAATTATGTAAGCCTGCAAGAGCAAATGATTTACAAGGCAATTTTTTAAGAATCTTACTATTTTCTTCTTGAAATAGTATGATTTTTGCTCTAAATTAGCTCTGGATTTTACTGTTATTTTTCTTAAGTAGATATGGGAAATATACACTGGACAAAAATGTAAAAATAAAAATATATGAAATATTTAGTTTATCAAAATAAATTGAAGTAGCACTGTCTCTTGTTTTCATTAAATTAATACTGGACATGCCCATATGTTGAAACCTTGCCTTTATACTGCAATCTATTCAAATAATTGACTTCAATGAGATTCTGTGTTTATCAAATATATTCACAAGATAGAATCACATGCCAATTATATTTAAGCATCATTCTCAATTTTAAATGTTATGTTTATAAACATGATTCATATCAGGTAGAATTCTTATAAGAGGTGAAAATTTTGCATCAGAAAAGTATTTTAAGTGGCAAGGAAATTACCATTTAGCTTTCAAAAATCTAATTAACCAATATCTTTGGCTGAAAGTACATATTAATAGGTTGACTTATCTTCTGATATTTAAGTCCAAAATATTTTGTTCTTTTTCCTCCCATAAAATAACAAATAATTATAAGTTCCAAAAGATTTTATTCTTTTTATGACCTCATCACTGTTTATAGCTGATCTATATTAAATAATATAGTTTCTAGACAAGTGAAATATATATTTTCTTTGTTTTAGAGATGAATAGTGATCACCATATACTACAAAAAAATCAATATAACTTAGAAAAAGTCTCCCTCTTTACACAAATTTGCAATGTATTTAGTCAAAGGATACTGCAAGATAAACAATTTAAGCCAAGAACAATTTAACTTCTGTATTAATCTAGATTTGAAACATAGAAAAGATTTTAGGAAAGGGGAAATACTGTTTTCTCTCTGATATTTTGTATTGATACTCTTTTTTACATGTAAACACAATTTACAAAGTTACTGAGAGTTTAATTTTCCTCTGGTATATTTAACATAAACATACTTAGACTTTGATATCTTTGTCAAAGAAACAAGCTTGTGGAGGAACTTTCTCAACCTAATAAAAAGTGTCTATGAGAAACTTATAACTAAAATCATGCTTTATGGTGAAAGACTAGAAGCTGCCCCTCTAAGATCAGATATAAGGCAAAGATAACTGCTCTGAGATAGTCTATTCAAAGTAGAACTGGAGAATATAGCTAATATAATAAGTCAAGAAACGAAAGTATTGTATCCATAAATTTCGATGGTGGTTTGCCAGTTCCTATTTAGTTTTCAGTGTTTTCTTGACTTCTTTTGTGAGTTCTCCTATGACTCAGAATACTAATTATATGGTATAATTTCCAAATATTTGGAAATTTCCCCCAATTCATTTGTGCTGATTCTTTTTAAATTAACTGTATCTTGTTCAGAAAACATTTTGAACTATTTCAATCTTTTTACATTTTTTAAGACTTGTTTAATGGCCTCTCTTATGGTTTGTCATGGAGAATGGTTCATATGTTTTGAAACGAATTTTATCCTGTGTCACTGGAATAAGTGTTCTAAAATTAGTTGAATCAAGTTAGTTGATAGTTTTACTTTAGTCTTAAGTATACTTAAGGATATTTTATCTAATCTATCAAGAATCAAGAGCAGAGTTACAATTGCAACCACAATCAGTTATTTTTCCTTTCAAAGATGTCACCTTTTGCTTCATGTAATGTGAAGCTCTATTGTCAAGTGCATGCATGTTTATATTTGTTATATCTTCCCAATATATTGACCTTTATGTTATTGTAAAACATACCTTTATATCCCTAGAATATAGGGATAGAAGTATTTGTTATCTTAAAGTTTATTTTGTATGATCAATTAATATAACTACTCCTACTCATTTACCATATTAAAATGTTACATTTTTTTCCATTAAAATACTTTTAAACATATTTGGAAAAATAGTTGGATCCTACTTTTATTTTATATGACATTATCTCAGTTTTCATGAGAGCGTTTAGTCTAACCTCATTTAATATATTCATTCCTATGATTGTATTTATGCCTGATATTTTGCTGTTTATTTGCTATATTGTTTATATCTACTTCATTTCACAAACTGTTTATATACTAAATTCACTGTGTTAAACAAATATAATGGTATACAATTCTAATTCTGCTGACATTTTACCTATATTTTTTATTTGTTTTCTTAGTGGCTTCTCAAGAAATTACAATATACCTCATAATTTATCATTAATTCAGGTAAATAATTAAAAAAATACAGTAACCTGGGGCCCCTAGGTGGCTCAGTAGGTTGAGCATTTGACTCAAGTCATAATCTCAGGGTCATGAGATGGAGCCCCACATTGGGCCCAGCACTCAGCACAGAGTCAGCATGAGATTCTCTCTGCTCCCACACCCTGCTCACACACTCTCACTCTCTGTCTCTCAAATAAATAAAGAAATCTTTTTAAAAAATACAGCAGTCAAACCATAAGTGACTCTTAATCTCACAAAACAAACTGAGGGTTGCTGGGGGGAGGGGGTTTGGGAGAAGGGGGTGGGATTATGGACATTGGGGAGGGTATGTGCTTTGGTGAGTGCTGTGAAGTGTGTAAACCTGGTGATTCACAGACCTGTACCCCTGGGATAAAAATATATGTTTATAAAAAATTAAAAATTAAAATTAAAATTAAAAAAAAAAATACAGCAGTCAGGGGGCACCTGGATGGCTCAGTGGGTTAAAGCCTTTGCCTTCAGCTCGGGAAATGATCCCAGGGTCCTGGAATTGAGCCCCGCATTGGGCTCTCTGCTCAGCGGGGAGCCTGATTCCCTTTCTCTCTCTCTGCCTGCCTCTCTGCCTACTTGTGCTCTCTGTCAGATAAATAAATAAAATCTTAAAAAAATAATAATAATAAAATAAAAAATACAGCAATCTTGCTCAAATGCACTACTACTTCTTTCCCTACTTTTGTTTTATTATAATTATACACAGTATTTATTTGTATTATAAACCCACCAAAACAGTGTGATAGTTATTGCTTTATATCATCTGTAACCTTAAAACATTAAGTTAAAATTTTTGAAAATATTACATGAACCCTTTTATGTTTTCCAATATATTACCATTCCCTTTGTCGTTTTATCTTTTCCTATGAATTAGAGTTACTGTCTGGTGACATGACCAATTAGACTGAAGAAATTCCACTATTATTTACTGTATAAAAAATCCCATAGCAACAAATTCCCTCAGTGTTGGTTTTATTTTTTTTTTTTTAATTTTGGGAATATATTTATCATGTTTTTATTTCAAAAAGTTTTTTTGACTGATATAAAATTCTTGGGTAGCAATTATTTTCTTTCACAACATAAAATGTTCTTTTGCCTTCTGAATTAATTTAATAATAGTTTCCATGTATGGAAATATAAAATGTATAGCTGTTCTTTTGAATATGATGCCATTTTCCTTATAAAAGTTTTACTTGTCTTTGAGCAGTGATGTGTTTAGAGTGAATCATTTTGTGTCCATCCTACTTGGGATTCAGTGAACTTAGGTATTCATATTTTTTTTAAGAAATTAAATTTGTTGTATCAGTCATTACATCTTCTAATATGTTTTTTCTTCCCTTTTCTTCTCCTCTGAGAGTCCCACTACATAAATATTTGTGTGTTTTTAAATTTTATCCACAGATCTGAAGCTCTGCATTTTTGTCTTCAAATGTGCATTTCTTTCTGTTGTTCAGGTTTTGTAATTAATATTGATCAAAATTTTAGTTCACTGATTCTATTACCTGTCACTTTAAATGTGTTTAGCATGATTCATATTTATTATAATAATTTGAAGAATGCTATCTGTAATTCAGAAATAAATCAATATAAGGGAAAGTTTATCCATAACATCACAATCACAGGAGGATTTAATTGGGAAATTGTTACTTTCCCTTGAAATTTGAAAAGATACTGCTCAATTTTGCTAATGCTTCTAAAAATTTGGAATTTTGTCTTACAATGGAATAACCTTTCTTTTTTAAGATACTAATTATACACTTTACTTGGGTGGTAAAACCATACTTTAATAAACATTTACTAGTAAATACATATATAGCTTAGAAAGACATTTATTCTCTTATTTGTAATAATTTTATCTTATTTTTTAAATAGATTTTGGGGAATCTTCAAAGATTCTCTATTTGGCCTATAATAAATAATTATGGTAGAAAGAGACTAACTCTTAGAGTAATAAATCTGACTGCAGACATGGAATCCATTAGAAAGTCTTGGGCACCTGGGTGGCTCAGTTGGTTGGACGACTGCTTTCAGCTCAGGTCATGATCCTGGAGTCCCGGGATTGAGTCCCGCATCAGGCTCCCAGCTCCATGGGGAGTCTGCTTCTCCCTCTGATCTTCTCCTTGCTCGTGCTCTCTCACTGTCTCTTTCTCAAATAAATAAATAAAATCTTAAAAAAAAGTTATTAAAAAAAAGAAAGTCTTTACTGATACTGAACCAAAATATTAGTACTTTTTTTTTTTTAATTTTTTATTTTTTATAAACATATATTTTTATCCCCAGGGGTACAGGTCTGTGAATCACCAGGTTTACACACTTCACAGCACTCACCAAATCACATACCCTCCCCAATGTCCATAATCCCACCCCCTTCTCCCAAACCTCCTCCCCCCAGCAACCCTCAGTTTGTTTTGTGAGATTAAGAGTCACTTATGGTTTGTCTCCCTCCCAATCCCATCTTGTTTCATTTATTCTTCTCCTACCCACTTAAGCCCCCATGTTGTATCACCACTTCCTCATATCAGGGAGATCATATGATAGTTGTCTTTCTCTGCTTGACTTATTTCGCTAAGCATGATACGCTCTAGTTCCATCCATGTTGTTGCAAATGGCAAGATTTCATTTCTTTTGATGGCTGCATAGTATTCCATTGTGTATATATACCACATCTTCTTGATCCATTCATCTGTTGATGGACATCTAGGTTCTTTCCATAGTTTGGCTATTGTGGACATTGCTGCTATAAACATTCGGGTGCATGTGCCCCTTTGGATCACTACATTTGTATCTTTAGGGTAAATACCCAATAGTGCAATTGCTGGGTCATAGGGCAGTTCTATTTTCAACATTTTGAGGAACCTCCATGCTGTTTTCCAGAGTGGCTGCACCAGCTTGCATTCCCACCAACAGTGTAGGAGGGTTCCCCTTTCTCCGCATCCTCGCCAGCATCTGTCATTTCCTGACTTGTTGATTTTAGCCATTCTGACTGGTGTGAGGTGATATCTCATTGTGGTTTTGATTTGTATTTCCCTGATGCCGAGTGATATGGAGCACTTTTTCATGTGTCTGTTCGCCATCTGGATGTCTTCTTTGCAGAAATGTCTGTTCATGTCCTCTGCCCATTTCTTGATTGGATTATTTGTTCTTTGGGTGTTGAGTTTGCTAAGTTCTTTATAGATTCTGGACACTAGTCCTTTATCTGATATGTCGTTTGCAAATATCTTCTCCCATTCTGTCAGTTGTCTTTTGATTTTGTTAACTGTTTCCTTTGCTGTGCAAAAGCTTTTGATCTTGATGAAATCCCCGTAGTTCATTTTTTCCCTTGCTTCCCTTGCCTTTTGCGTTGTTCCTAGGAAGATGTTGCTGCGGCAGAGGTCGAAGAGGTTGCTGCCCGTGTTCTCCTCAAGGATTTTGATGGATTCCTTTCGTACATTGAGGTCCTTCATCCATTTTGAGTCTATTTTTGTGTGTGGTGTAAGGGAATGGTCCAATTTCATTTTTCTGCATGTGGCTGTCCAATTTTCCCAGCACCATTTATTGAAAAGGCTGTCTTTTTTCCATTGGACATTCTTTCCTGCTTTGTCGAAGATTAGTTGACCATAGATTTGAGGGTCTATTTCTGGGCTCTCTATTCTGTTCCATTGATCTATGTGTCTGTTTTTGTGCCAGTACCATGCTGTCTTGATGATGACAGCTTTGTAATAGAGCCTGAAGTCCGGAATTGTGATGCCACCAACGTTGGCTTTCTTTTTCAATATCCCTTTGGCTATTCGAGGTCTTTTCTGGTTCCATATAAATTTTAGCATTATTTGTTCCATTTCTTTGAAAAAGATGGATGGTACTTTGATAGGAATTGCATTAAATGTGTAGATTGCTTTAGGCAGCATAGACATTTTCACAATATTTATTCTTCCAATCCAGGAGCATGGAACATTTTTCCATTTCTTTGTGTCTTCCTCAATTTCTTTCATGAGTACTTTATAGTTTTCTGAGTATAGATTCTGTGTCTCTTTGGTTAGGTTTATTCCTAGGTATCTTATGGTTTTGGATGCAATTGTAAATGGGATTCAACATTACATTAAAAGGATTATTCACCACGACCAAGTGGGATTTATTCCAGGGCTGCAAGGTTGGTTCAACATCCGCAAATCAGTCAATGTGATACAACACATCAATAAAAGAAAGAACAAGAACCATATGATACTCTCAATAGATGCTGAAAAAGCATTTGACAAAGTACAACATCCCTTCCTGATCAAAACTCTTCAAAGTGTAGGGATAGAGGGCACATACCTCAATATCATCAAAGCCATCTATGAAAAACCCACCGCAAATATCATTCTCAATGGAGAAAAACTGAAAGCTTTTCCGCTAAGGTCAGGAACACGGCAGGGATGTCCATTATCACCACTGCTATTCAACATCGTACTAGAGGTCCTAGCCTCAGCAATCAGACAACAAAAGGAAATTAAAGGCATCCAAATCGGCAAAGAAGAAGTCAAATTATCACTCTTCGCAGATGATATGATACTATATGTGGAAAACCCAAAAGACTCCACTCCAAAACTGCTAAAACTTATACAGGAATTCAGTAAAGTGTCAGGATATAAAATCAATGCACAGAAATCAGTTGCATTTCTCTACACCAACAGCAAGACAGAAGAAAGAGATATTAAGGAGTCAATCCAATTTACAATTGCATCCAAAATATTAGTACTTTTGAATTTCACCTGTAAATCTTTACTTGAGCTTCTGTGACCATATATACTTAAACAACAACAACAACAACTTTATTTTACAAAGTAGACAAAGATTTTGTGTGAGCAACAAATCTTTTGTATCTCCTTTTCATTTCTAAGTATTTGCTACTACATTAGTTTTTCTTTAAAAGATTTATGTATTGCCAATAGCAAGGGAAAGGGAACATAATAATCCAGGAGGTGATTTTGTCAACAAAGTGAAACAAAAGATTCAACTCCCTTTTTATGAAATTTATACTGTTGTTAATGTAGTCTATTATTCTATTATTACATTACCTGCTTTAGTAAACACAACTTCTTTCTTCATATAGATTCAAAATGAATCTAAGTACATTGGCTGGTTTCTAGAAACAACTGTAATAGTACTTTTGCAAATAGTGTCAAGAAATTCTTTTGTATTATCAAATGAATTGTTAGTGACATAAATCTTTCCATCTGTGTGTGTCTCAGTCTAAGTCTTGAATTATTTAGCAGAATAAGGACAGGAAAGATTATTTAAAGAGTGAATTATAGTAAAGAAATGCATACCTAACTATTGTCTCTCTTATCTGCATTATAATTATAGGCTTGTAAAAGGACTAGTCCACAAAAGAGAAAAAATGAACAAAAGTATATACAGAGCATATCTGAGTGTTGGCAAACATACCAAGCCTGTGGGCTTCCACCCACTGTATTTACAGCCAATATTTTTCAGATCATCTTCTGTCCTTAGCCCTCTGAAATATGTTCCTTTAAAAATTAACAAAAAATATGCCTTTGTTAAATCTGAAGAATAAATCAGCAATGTTTGAAGCACGTTAATTTATTTTGATAATTTCTCTACAACCTACTTGTATTTTTACTTGGGTTAATTTACTATTTAATTATTCATAGCCTGATTGCTGTTGATTGGACTTCCACCAAGTTACTCATGAAAATATATATATACATATTTCAGAGAGGCGCCATTTCTTTACAAGTGGCGAACAGTGTTTTAAATGTTTACTGTATAGTCATTACTCACAACAACCCTTAAGTGCAGGGATTATAATTATTTCTATTTCATGGATAGAATAACTGTAGCTTTGAAAGGTCATTAAATATGTAATTTTTAAAATTTTATTAATTTACTTAATGACATTATTAAGTGATAGAACTAATTTGAAATCAATGTGCACTGACTCGAGAGTCTATGCTCCTAACCACTTTTGTTATTGAAAAATATGTACCATTTTTCTTTATGATTAATTCGACTTTTCAAATGGAAATAAACAAATGCAGTGGCATCTTTGGATTAAGACGTATGTTGTATTATTGAAGCACCGGGTCACTCAATAAAGAGAAGAAACACATTTCTGTGTTTATTCTGTCTATAAGCAATTGTGGCTTTAAAGTGAATTCATTTATTGAAAAGACTGTCTTTTTTCCACTGCATATTTTTTCTTGTTTTGTCAAAGATTAATTGACCATAGAGTTGAGGGTCCATATCTGGGCTCTCCCTTCTGTTCCACTGGTCTATGTGTCTGTTTTTATGCCAGTACCATGCTGTCTTGGTGATCACAGCTTTGTAATAAAGCTTGAAATCAGGTAACGTGATGCCCCCAGCTTTATTTTTGTTTTTCAACATTTCCTTAGTGATTCGGGGTCTCTTCTGATTCCATACAAATTTTTGGATTATTTGCTCCAGCTCTTTGAAGAATACTGGTGGAATTTTGACCAGAATGGCATTAAAAGTATAGATTGCTCTAGGCAGTATAGACATTTTAACAATGTTTATTCTTCCGATCCAAGAGCATGGAATGGTCCTCCATCTTTTTGTGTCTTCCTCAATTTCTTTCATGAGTGTTCTGTAGTTCCTCAAGTACAGATCCTTTACCTCTTTGGTTAGGTTTATTCCCAGGTATCTTATGGTTCTTGGTGCTATAGTAAATAGAATCGATTCTCTAATTTCCCTTTCTGTATTTTCATTGTTAGTGTATAAGAAAGCCACTGATTTCTGCACAATAAATGGTGCTAGGAAAACTAGACAGCTATAAGTAGAAGAATGAAACTCGACCATTCTCTTACACTGTACACAAAAATAAACTCAAAATGGATAAAAGACCTCAGTGTGAGACAGGAATCTATCAGAATTCTAGAGGAGAACATAGGCAGTAATCTCTTCGATATCAGCCACAGCAACTTCTTTCAAGATATGTCTCCAAAGGCAAAGGGAACAAAAGCGAAAATAAACTTTTGGGACTTCATCAAAATCAAAAGCTTCTGCACAGCAAAGGAAACAGTCAACAAAACAAAGAGGCAACCCACGGAATGGGAGAAGATATTTGCAAATGACAATACAGACAAAAGGTTGATATCTAGGATCTATAATGAACTCCTCAAACTCAACACACACGAAACAGGCAAACATATCAAACAATGGGCAGAAGATATGAACAGACACTTCTCCAATGAAGACATACAAATGGCTATCAGACACATGAAAAAATGTTCATCATCACTAGCCATCAGGGAGATTCAAATTAAAACCACATTGAGATATCACCTTACACCAGTTAGAATGGCCAAAATTAACAAAACAGGAAACAACATGTGTTGGAGAGGATGTGGAGAAAGGGGAACCCTCTTCCACTGTTGGTGGGAATGCGAGTTGGTGCAGCCTCTTTGGAGAACAGTGTGGAGATTCCTCACGAAATTAAAAATAGAACTTCCCTATGACCCTGCAATTGCACTCCTGGGTATTTACCCCAAAGATACAGATGTCGTGAAAAGAAGGGCCATCTGTACCCCAATGTTTATAGCAGCAATGGCCACGGTCGCCAAACTGTGGAAAGAACCAAGATGCCCTTCAACAGACGAATGGATAAGGAAGATGTGGTCCATATATACTATGGAGTATTATGCCTCCATCAGAAAGGACGAATGCCCAACTTTTGTAGCAACATGGACGGGACTGGAAGAGATTATGCTGAGTGAAATAAGTCAAGCAGAGAGAGTCAACTATCATATGGTTTCACTTATTTGTGGAGCATAACAAATATCATGGAGGACAGGGTTCTTAGAGAGGAGAAGGGAGTTGGGGTAAATTGGAAGGGGAGGTGAATCATGAGAGACTATGGACTCTGAAAAACAACTGAGGGGTTTGAAGTGGCGTGGGGTGGGAGGTTGGGGTACCAGGTGGTGGGTATTATAGAGGGCACAGATTGCATGGAGCACTGGGTGTGGTAAAAAAATAATGAATACTGTTTTTCTGAAAATAAATAAATTAATTTAATTAAAAAAAATAAAGTGAATTCATGACACAAAATTTTCCTTTAAGATTGAAAGTTAAAGATACACAAAGTAACTCAAAACTGCTTTGACATACAATTTTATAAAACTATGTAATATTGGGCACTTGAGTGGCTCAGTGGGTTAAGTCTCTACCTTCAGCTCAGGTCATGATCTCAGGGTCCTGGGATCAAACCCCACAGCCGGCTCTCTGCTCAGCAGGGAGGCTGCTTCACCCTCCATCTCTGCCTACCTCTCTGCCTCCTTTTGATCTCTCTCTCTCTGTCAAATAAATAAATAAAATCTTTAAAAAAAATGTAATCTCACATAATAGAAACATGAGTATATTTTAGAATTCATGAAATAGAGAAAATATAAAAATGAATATATGTAATGATACACAACAAACTGTTAAATTTGTTATATATAGGACCAAGTTGGTGGGGAGTGATAGATAATGACTTTCCCTTTTATTTTCTATGTCTCAAATTTATTAAAGATTTTTCTGTGTGCCTCTAATCTTTTTAATATTAAAATTAAAAATTTAAATCAATGAATACAAATGACTCAAGGGAACATGTTAAATACTTATAATACTTAGAAGGAACAAACATATTTCTTAAGTGGACTCTGTCATAGAACATGGCATTTCTCTCCTTTTTTTTTTTTTTTTTTTTTGTGATTTTTTAAAAGATTTTATTTATTTATCTTTTTTTTTTTTTTTTTTTTTTAAATTTTTTATTTTTTATAAACATATATTTTTATCCCCAGGGGTACAGGTCTGTGAATCACCAGGTTTACACACTTCACAGCACTCACTAAATCACATACCCTCCCCAATGTCCATAATCCCACCCCCTTCTCCCAAACCCCCTCCCCCCGGCAACCCTCAGTTTGTTTTGTGAGATTAAGAGTCACTTATGGTTTGTCTCCCTCCCAATCCCATCTTGTTTCATTTATTCTTCTTCTACCCACTTAAGCCTCCATGTTGCATCACCACTTCCTCATATCAGGGAGATCATATGATAGTTGTCTTTCTCTGCTTGACTTATTTCGCTAAGCATGATACGCTCTAGTTCCATCCATGTTGTTGCAAATGGCAAGATTTCATTTCTTTTGATGGCTGCATAGTACTCCATTGTGTATATATACCACATCTTCTTGATCCATTCATCTGTTGATGGACATCTAGGTTCTTTCCATAGTTTGGCTATTGTGGACATTACTGCTATAAACATTCGGGTGCATGTGTCCCTTTGGATCACTACATTTGTATCTTTAGGGTAAATACCCAATAGTGCAATTGCTGGGTCATAGGGCAGTTCTATTTTCAACATTTTGAGGAACCTCCATGCTGTTTTCCAGAGTGGCTGCACCAGCTTGCATTCCCACCAACAGTGTAGGAGGGTTCCCCTTTCTCCGCATCCTCGCCAGCATCTGTCATTTCTTGACTTGTTGATTTTAGCCATTCTGACTGGTGTGAGGTGATATCTCATTGTGGTTTTGATTTGTATTTCCCTGATGCCGAGTGATATGGAGCACTTTTTCATGTGTCTGTTCGCCATCTGGATGTCTTCTTTGCAGAAATGTCTGTTCATGTCTTCTGCCCATTTCTTGATTGGATTATTTGTTCTTTGGGTGTTGAGTTTGCTAAGTTCTTTATAGATTCTGGACACTAGTCCTTTATCTGATATGTCGTTTGCAAATATCTTCTCCCATTCTGTCAGTTGTCTTTTGATTTTGTTAACTGTTTCCTTTGCTGTGCAAAAGCTTTTGATCTTGATGAAATCCCAGTAGTTCATTTTTTCCCTTGCTTCCCTTGCCTTTTGCGTTGTTCCTAGGAAGATGTTGCTGCGGCAGAGGTCGAAGAGGTTGCTGCCCGTGTTCTCCTCAAGGATTTTGATGGATTCCTTTCGTACATTGAGGTCCTTCATCCATTTTGAGTCTATTTTTGTGTGTGGTGTAAGGAAATGGTCCAATTTCATTTTTCTGCATGTGGCTGTCCAATTTTCCCAGCACCATTTATTGAAAAGGCTGTCTTTTTTCCATTGGACATTCTTTCCTGCTTTGTCGAAGATTAGTTGACCATAGATTTGAGGGTCTATTTCTGGGCTCTCTATTCTGCTCCATTGATCTATGTGTCTGTTTTTGTGCCAGTACCATGCTGTCTTGATGATGACAGCTTTGTAATAGAGCTTGAAGTCCGGAATTGTGATGCCACCAACGTTGGCTTTCTTTTTCAATATCCCTTTGGCTATTCGAGGTCTTTTCTGGTTCCATATAAATTTTAGAATTATTTGTTCCATTTCTTTGAAAAAGATGGATGGTACTTTGATAGGAATTGCATTAAATGTGTAGATTGCTTTAGGTAGCATAGACATTTTCACAATATTTATTCTTCCAATCCAGGAGCATGGAACATTTTTCCATTTCTTTGTGTCTTCCTCAATTTCTTTCATGAGTACTTTATAGTTTTCTGAGTATAGATTCTGTGTCTCTTTGGTTAGGTTTATTCCTAGGTATCTTATGGTTTTGGATGCAATTGTAAATGGGATTGACTCCTTGATATCTCTTTCTTCTGTCTTGCTGTTGGTGTAGAGAAATGCAACTGATTTCTGTGCATTGATTTTATATCCTGACACTTTACTGAATTCCTGTATAAGTTCTAGCAGTTTTGGAGTGGAGTCTTTTGGGTTTTCCACATATAGTATCATATCATCTGCGAAGAGTGATAATTTGACTTCTTCTTTGCCGATTTGGATGCCTTTAATTTCCTTTTGTTGTCTGATTGCTGAGGCTAGGACCTCTAGTACGATGTTGAATAGCAGTGGTGATAATGGACATCCCTGCCGTGTTCCTGACCTTAGCGGAAAAGCTTTCAGTTTTTCTCCATTGAGAATGATATTTGCGGTGGGTTTTTCATAGATGGCTTTGATGATATTGAGGTATGTGCCCTCTATCCCTACACTTTGAAGAGTTTTGATCAGGAAGGGATGTTGTACTTTGTCAAATGCTTTTTCAGCATCTATTGAGAGTATCATATGGTTCTTGTTCTTTCTTTTATTGATGTGTTGTATCACATTGACTGATTTGCGGATGTTGAACCAACCTTGCAGCCCTGGAATAAATCCCACTTGGTCGTGGTGAATAATCTTTTTAATGTACTGTTGAATCCTATTGGCTAGTATTTTGTTGAGTATTTTCGCATCTGTGTTCATCAAGGATATCGGTCTATAGCTCTCTTTTTTGGTGAGATCCTTGTCTGGTTTTGGGATCAAGGTGATGCTGGCCTCATAAAATGAGTTTGGAAGTTTTCCTTCCATTTCTATTTTTTGGAACAGTTTCAGGAGAATAGGAATTAGTTCTTCTTTAAATGTTTGGTAT
Source organism: Mustela lutreola (assembly GCF_030435805.1). NCBI lineage: Eukaryota > Metazoa > Chordata > Mammalia > Carnivora > Mustelidae > Mustela > Mustela lutreola. Next base: position 20,953,144 of record NC_081290.1, read on the forward strand.
TCAGAATATTTCATCCCAAAGCAACAGAATACACATTCTTCTCTAGTGCACATGGAACATTCTCCAGAATAGATCACATCCTCGGTCCTAAATCAGGACTCAACCGGTATCAAAAGATTGGGATCATTCCCTGCATATTTTCAGACCACAATGCTCTAAAGCTAGAACTCAACCACAAAAGGAAGTTTGGAAAGAACCCAAATACATGGAGACTAAACAGTATCCTTCTAAAGAATGAATGGGTCAACCGGGAAATTAAAGAAGAATTGAAAAAAATCATGGAAACAAATGATAATGAAAATACAACGGTTCAAAATCTGTGGGACACAACAAAGGCAGTCCTGAGAGGAAAATATATAGCGGTACAAGCCTTTCTCAAGAAACAAGAAAGGTCTCAGGTACACAACCTAACCCTACACCTAAAGGAGCTGGAGAAAGAACAAGAAAGAAACCCTAAGCCCAGCAGGAGAAGAGAAATCATAAAGATCAGAGCAGAAATCAATGAAATAGAAACCAAAAAAACAATAGAACAAATCAACGAAACTAGGAGCTGGTTCTTTGAAAGAATTAATAAAATTGATAAACCCCTGGCCCGACTTATCAAAAAGAAAAGAGAAAGGACCCAAATAAATAAAATCATGAATGAAAGAGGAGAGATCACAACTAACACCAAAGAAATACAAACTATTATAAGAACATACTATGAGCAACTCTACGGCAATAAATTTGACAATCTGGAAGAAATGGATGCATTCCTAGAAACATATAAACTACCACAACTGAACCAGGAAGAAATAGAAAGCCTGAACAGACCCATAACCAGTAAGGAGATTGAAACAGTCATTAAAAATCTCCAAACAAACAAAAGCCCAGGGCCAGACGGCTTCCCGGGGGAATTCTCTCTCCATTTTTTTTTAAAGACTAGTTTTGTTAATTGTAAGATTTTTTTAAGAAATTAGTTAATTTTATATAGATTTTTAAGTCAAGGCATGCAGAACGAATAAAAGCAAGAATTATATGAAATACACATATAATAAACTTTTAAAAATATCTTACAAATGTATTTTTTCCAAATAGTTTCATTCAGTCTGTGAGTGGACTAATGAGTTTCTTTTGCATAGAAAAAGTTTCAATTTTAATGAAGTACAGCTTATCAATTATTTCCTTCATGGATTGCCCTTTGATGTACCTAAAAAGTAGATGCCATAGTCCAGATCATTTAGATTTTTTCCTGTTTTATCCCAGGAGTTTTAGAGTTTTGCAGTTTTCATTTAAATCTCTTCTATTATACGTTAATATCTGTGAAAGGTGTACAGCCTGTGTCTAGATTCTTATTTTTATTTATTTTATTTTGTGTGTGTGTGGATGTCCAGTTTTTCCAGCACCATTCGTTCCATTATACTGCCTTTCACTTTTGCCAAATGTCAGTTGACTGTGTGTATGTGGGCCTATTACTAGGTTTCCTGTTCTGTTCTATTGATCTATTTGTCTGCTTTTTTCACCGATACTATGCTATTTTATTTCTTATAGCTTTATAGTAAGTCTTGAAGTTCGGTGGTGTCAGTCTTCCAACTTTGTTCCTTTCCTTTGATATCGTGTTGACTATTCTGGGTCTTTCGCCTTTCCAAATACACTTTAGAATCAAGTTTATTGATACCCACAAAATAATCCCAAAATTTGTTGGGATTTTGATTGGGACTATGTGCATAATCTATAAATCAATTTGAGATCTTGAAATTGAGTCTTCCTCTCTACAAACATGGAATATCTTTCCATTCATTCAGTGCTCCTTTGATATCTTTAGGGTTTTGTAATTTTCCTCATACTTGTGCTCTTTTCCTCATACTTGAGTACTTGTACTCATTTTGTTAGATTTATATTGAAGTATTTCACATTTTTTGGTTGGTTATGTAACACTTGTTGAATTTTTTAAATGAAAATTCTACTTGTTTATTGTTGGCATATAGGAATGTAATTCACTTTTTTATATTAACTTTGCACCCTGCAATTTGCTATAGTAGCTTTATTAGTTCCTGCAGTCAATTATTTTTGATTTTCTAAATAGATAATAATGACACCTGCAAACAAACACAGTTTTAGTTCTCTTTTCTTATTTAGTAAACTTTCTATTTTCTGTACTTACTGGGACTTCCAGTATGATGTTAAAAGGGAATAATGAGAAGGGACATTCTTGTTCCTGATCTTAGTGAGAAAACGGAGGTTCTCAGCTTTAAGCATGATAGGTTTTATAGATTGTCATTAGTTTTAAAGATTTTATTTATTTATTTGACAGAAAGAATTACAGCAAGAGAGGGAACTCAAGAGGGAGGAGTGGGAGAGTGAGAAGCAGTCTTCCCCCGATGCTGGACTTATCCCAGGATCCCGGGATCATGACCTGAGCCAAAGGCAGATGCTTAATGACTGAGCCACTCAGGTGTCCCTATAGATTGTCATTATTGAGCTGAAAAAATTCCCCTCAATTCTTAGTTTACTAAGAGGTATTTGCTGTTATTTTTTTCTTGTCATGAATAGGTGTTGGAATTTTGTCAGATGCCTTTTCTGCATCAATTTATGTGAACTTTCTTTAGTCTATTGATGTAATGGATTATATTAACTGATTTTTGAATGTTGAACCAGATTTGCACATCCAGAATAAATTCCAGGTGGTCATGGTTGATCATTTTTATTATATATTATTTGACCTAACTTCCTAATATATTGTTTAAAAATTTTACATACACATACATAAGAGACTTTAGTCTGTAGTTTTCTTTTCTTGTAATGTCATTATTCAGGTTAGGTATTAGAATAATCAAGTCTTCTAGAACAAGTTAGGATTTTTGTCTTTTGGACAATATTATGGAGAAATGGCATAATTTCTTCCTTAAATGTTTGGTACAATTCACCAATAAACTCATCTTTACTTGGTCCTTTTTGTTTTGAAAGGTCGCAAATTTTATATTCAATTTCCTTAATAAATATAGACCTATTCAGAAAGTCTATTTCTTCCTCTGTGAGTTTTGGCAGATTGTATCTTTCAAGGAACTGGTCCATTTCACCTGGGTAATCAAATATGTGGAAACAGAGTACTTCATAATATTCACATATTGTCCTTTTAATATCCATGAGAAACACACTGGTGTTCTTCCTTTCATATAACATTTGTTATTCGTATCTTCTGTCTTTTTTCCCTTGGTTAAATTGGCTAGAAATTTGTTTACTTTATCAATCTTTCAAACAACCAGCTTTTGCTTTTCATTTTATCTACTAATTTCCAGTTTTAATTTTGTTGATTTCTCCTGTAATTATTATCTCTTTTCTGCTGTTTACTTTTAATTTGCTCTTCTTTTTTTTTTCCCCTCCCTAAGATGGGAAAGCACTACTCAAAGCACTACTTTTCCTGTATTCCACAAATTTTCATGAGCTTATTTTCATCTTCATATAATAAAGAATATTTCTAAATTTTTGTTGAGATTATTTTTGACCCTGGTATTATTTAGAAATATGTTGATTAATGTCTGTGATAATTAATTTATGTGCCAACTTGCCTGGTGTTGGTGGGCCCACACTATTAATTTTTTTTTAGTTTGTCTATGGGAGCTTTCCAGATGAGATTAGCATTTGGAATAGTGGACTCAATCGATTATTCTCCCCCATGTGGATTGACATCATTCAGTCCATTGAGGGCCTGAATAAAACAAATGCTGAGGCAAGGTGGAAATCACCTCCTTTTTCCAGCCTAACTGACTGAGCTGGGACATCTCATCTTATCTTCTCCAGCCCTTGAACTGGGAATTATACACCATTGACTCTCATGGTTCTCAGGACCTCTGACTTGGAGAGAATTATACCTCTGGATTTCCTGGTTTTCCCGCTTTCAGATATTAGTTCATGGGATTTCTCAGCCTCTGTAATCACATTAGCCAAGTCATCATAATAACTAAACAAATTTCTCCTGCTGCTTTGTTTCTTTGAAGAACCCCAATGAATACAATCTCTTAGTATTTGGGGATTTCCTACCTATCTTCCTTGATTTCTCATTTAATTCCCTTTTGCCTGGAAGCAGACACTGTATGATTTCTAATTCTTAAAAATTTGTAAGCTATGCTTTATGGCCCCAGATGGGTTTTGTTTTGTTTTTGGTTTTTGTTTTTGTTTTTCTCTGATATCCAGTTGACTGGTGGTACATTTGGGATAAACTATGTCCTCACTAATTTTCTGCCCACTGAATCTAACTAGTATTTATAAAGAATTGTAATCTCTGGCTATAATCATATATTTATCTATTCTTACAATTCTATAAGCTTTTGTCTCACATATTCTGGCACTTCGTTGTTAAATTTATACATACTAAGGATTGTTATGTCTTCTTGACCTCTTCATCATTATCTAATACCCCAGTTTGTCCTTGATCAATTTCATTGCTCTGAAGCCCATTATGTCTGAAATGAATATAAATTCTCATGCTTTCTTTTGATTATTGCTAGTATGATGTATCTGTCTCTATCCATTTCTTTTAATCCATAGTTGTTTTTAAATTTAAAGTGGGTCTTTTAAAGATAACATATAATTGGGTCTTGGTTTTTTATCCAATCTGACATCTCTGTCTTTTAAATGGTACATTTAGGCTACTGAGTTCAAAGTGATTAGTCACATGGTTATATTAATATGCTTCATATTGGTTACTGTTTCCTACTTGTTGCCCTTTCTCTTTGTGCTTAATTTGTCTTCTACTGTTTATCTGCTTTATGGGGTATAATTGAACATTTAATATTTTTTCCTTCACTTTCTGTATTTTATCTTTCTCTTCCTGCTGCTCCCCTCCCTCTCTCTTCTTCTCCCCCACTTTCCTCTTCTCTTCCTTCTATTTCTTCCTTTTTTAGTGGTTCCCATAGAATTTATAATACAAATAATCCAAGCCCTCTTTCAAATAACACTACACTATGGGTATATATGTGTGTATATGTATATATATATATATATATATATATATATATATATATATATATATAGTTTAACATGTCTGTGTATTAAGAAATTTCAAAATAATACTAATTCCTTGATGCCATTCCTTGTACCGTTGTTATCATTCTTATCATAAATAGATGTATGTATAGATATAAATCTATATATATAATACCATTTTATTGTTCTTTCTCTTATGCTATTTCTGATGCTTCTTTTTCCTTTATATAGATATGAGTTCCTCGCCTCTACTATTTTCATTCTCTCTGACGAAATCTTATTAACATTTCTTTCAAGTGAGGTCTACCCTTTACTAGCAAAAAATTCTCTAATTTTTGTTTTTCTGGAAGTTTTTATTTCTCCTTTACTTTTGAAGGATAGTTTTGCAGGATACAGAATTCTAAGTTGCTATTTTTTTTCCTTCCTAGTACCTAAGATATTTCCCTTCAGACTCTTCTTGTTTGTAGGACTTCTAAGGAGAAGTAATCATTATTTTTGCTTCTCTATTGGTAACACATTTTCTTCCCCCTGATTTCTTTCAACATTTTTGATTTTCTGTAATTCAAATCAGATAGGTCTAGAGATAGTTTTTGTTTTTGCTTTTTGTTTGTTTGTTTGTTTGTTTTATCCTGTTTAGTGTTCTCTGAGCTTCCTTGATCTATGGTTTCATGTTTAACATTAAGGAAATTCTCTGTCATCATTCCTTCAAATATATTTTTTTGTATTCTTTTCTCTCTTTTTTTCTGTTTCTGGTATTCCCATTAGATGTAAGATACACATTTTGTAGTTGTCCCACAGTTCTTGGTAACTCTGGTGTTTTCTTTTTTTTCCTTTCTTTTTTTCTTCTTCTTTTTTTTTTTTTTTTTCTAGGATTTTTCCTATCTATGTTTAAGTTATCAAAATTTCTATTGTTACAACCTTAGGCTCAGAGTCTTTCTTCAGCCATATATAATCGTTTCATAAGTCCACTAAAGGCATTCTTTGTTTCATTCACTCTTCTTTTAGTGTTTTTGGTCATTAGCATTTCATTTTAGTTCTTCCTTAGAATTCCCATTTCTATGCATATATTACCCATCTATTCTTGTATGTCATGTACTCTATCCATTAGCACACTTAATATATTAATCATAGCTGTTTTAAATTCTCAGTTTTAAAATCCCAATATTTCTGTCATATCTTGTTCTGATGCTTACACTGTCTTTTTATTTTTTTTAAAGATTTTATTTATTTATTTGACAGAGAGAGATCACAAGTAGGCATAGAGGCAGGCAGAGTGAGAGAGAGGAGGAAACAGGCTCCCTGCTGAGCAGAGAGCCCAATGCGGGACTCAATTCCAGGACCCTGAGATCATAACCTGAACCGAAGGCAGCGGCTTAACCCACTGAGCCACCCAGGCACCCTACACTGTCTTTTTTAATTGTTATTTATTTTTGCCTTTTGGTATGCCTGGTAATTTTTTCTTGATACCCAGACATGACATAATACTATTTAAAAAGAGCTGTGATTAATAGGCCTTTAGTAACATGATGGTAAGGTGTGATGAGATGTATTCTATTGTCCTATGATTAAGCCTCAGTCTAGTCTTCAAAAAGTATCTCTAAATCCCAAACTTCATAAATGCTTTATAGTTTTGTTTTGTTTTGTTTTGTTTTCCTCCCTTAGGATAGGATGGCTAGAGTAGGCTAAAGTAGTGTTTATCCCTTCTCAGAAGGTAGTCAGTCTCTGAAAAAGCCTGAATAGTTTAGGCTCTAGTAAAGTAGTTTCTCTTGGGGCCAATACTTTTTACAAAAATTCTCTGGAGTATTTCAAAATGGTTCTTTTTCTCCTCCGTCTGCCAAAAGCAGGGGACAATTTTGCTGATATTCACTTTGGAAACCTGATCAATTGCCTGGAGATAAAACTCACAAAAGTGAGGGCATCCCTCCCCTCCATGACTTGGTTTCCTGGAGTTTTTAACTCTCAGACTTGTCCACAACAAGTCTTCAGCAGCATGTCATTACACTTTGGCTTTCTTATATCAACATTATTCCAACAGAGATTTTTGTTTTTAGTTGTTGTTAGGACAGAACAAGAACTTCCAGGTTCTTTACATACTGGACCAGAATTCAGAAACCCCTTTTTATTAGCTTTATTACATTCTACCTTGTTATAAATCTTTAAGATTTGAGTATATGTGACTAATAAATAAACTGCTGTTGTTCTCATCTGTCAAGTGTCTGGTGCCATGTGTTTATAAATCCTCATGAATCTAGAGTGGAAATCCCCCTAGTAACAAGGGTTAATTCTTTAAATATTATTCATAATATTTAAATATAAGTTTATTTTATTCATATTATCCTGAAAATAGACAAGAGATTTATGGGGCATAGATAAATTATTATCCTTATTCTCAGTAATAACTACATTTTTCCCCATTTTCCCCAATGTTATAAGAGGTGGATGTCATCCTATATATGCTGGGATTTGTACTGTAGATGAGGATCCCCCCAAATTTAGGTTATTTTAGGAAACCTATTTTCAATTATTTTTCTTTTCTTTTTTATTTTTTTTCTTTCTTCTTTCTTAATAATATATACTTTAGATTGCCCTTTCCTATGATCTATATCTATGTTAACTTTAATTCATTCTTTCTTTCTTTTTGTATATATGGATCATTGTATCAATATTTTTTTAATCTCCTGTGTTCTCGTTGTACTTTCTATCGTGTCTATTCTCTTTTGTGTTTCTTTGCATTTATTCTTTATTTATTAATTTTTCCTCCTTTCTTTTCATTTTATCAGAATTCATTTCACATTCCACTGTTGTTATATCATAAGATTCTACTTCCAATTTAACTGTTATTTGAGTTTCTGGATGTTTACCCTTTGTGCTACTTCATAAGTCTGACTGCTTCATTTTAAACAAAAATATGTTGGAAATGTGTTATCATGTTTTTGTTGTTATTGAAGCCTTTTATTAATGAGATTATATCATCTTTAGAATTGTTCTACTGATTTCTTAAAATATATTGCCCAAGCCTACTTCTGTCGACTTTTGAGTTTTCCTTTTCTAGCAATTGTGTTGGACTGAATTAATTTTCCTGTACTAATAGCAGGAGGTTTCAGTGGAGTGTAGAAAGAGGGGAGCTTTCAGGCTTCACAGTTTCAGTTCTCCCTCTGTCTGTTATTACAGTGATAATTCATGCCACCTCTGTGAAGCCACCCCTCTGGTGACCCTTAGAACCTTGGGTTATCTTTGATGTTTTTTTTTTACAGTCTGCTGTCACCAAGAGACACAGTCCTTTCTTCAAATGTGAAGCAGTCATTTTTAGAAGATGTATTTGGTAGAGACCATGAGATCCGTCACCTCAAGGCACTCCCACACACTTTTGCACCTTCTTTCTTCCCAATTCACAGTAAAAGAATTATACTTACTACAGATTCCTCTCAGGATGAGGTTTTTTGTTTTCTTCTGGAAGTGAATATGTACTAGAGAGATCTGAAATATGCAACCACAAACTTTACCTCCTCAAAGTACTTCCTTGACTTCCTATGTGGTTTCAATAGCTGGCTTTGCTTTTTGGCCACATTTTTACCACATATGAAATTTGGAAGCATTTCTGTGTCCCAATTTAGCTGAGAATGTAGTTTTGAAAATCTTTTTTGTTATCCTTGATGACCTAGTTGGTTTTCTGAATGAGAAGTGAAGAAATTAAAACCAAATCACTGCCTATTCTTACCAAAGATGAAAGTTTTTGCTTAAAAATGTCTCTAAAATATACATTTTAATTTTAGTACACACTTTCATGTAATTTAAAGCTTTTTATATATATTATTCAGAAGAAATTTGATGTATCCTTATCTTTGGAATGGTTTAGAAAAAAATGAAACCAAAGGCCAGATATAGATAGAACCCAATTATTCTCAACAGTCTATTACCATGCATGTATATATGTATGTAAGAAAATTTTTAATTTAATTAAAAAGAAAGTAGTCTACCTAGATCATATTTATAATATTACACTTAAAATAAAATATCCAATTAAAATTTGTACTACTAGGATAAACATTGGAAGCTACATAGTGGAATAAAGAGAGAAATCTAGTTATTAAACATTGGAATTTAGAGAACATGATAATTATTAATCAATCTGACTTATAGTAAATATTTTAATTCAAATAACTTGATCCCAGATAGTATTATGAAATAATTTATTTTGTTGAGGCTATTATTCTAACTGTATTTCTTTGCCTTTCTTTCTGTATTACTCATATTACTATTCAAACCAATGTAGATTTTTATTATTAGCTACAACAATTCTCTCTCCCCCTATCTCTCTCTCTCTCACTACTATCCTAATTAATATACCTTTAATGATAAACAGCAGTAATTATCTCCAGATTTCAATATTATTGCCTCACATAGCCTATTGCCAAAAATTTAAATCTGTTGTCTTTGAAGTTATTTATTGGAAAGTTAAATGGCAGACATAGATAGAAATATAAGTAAATTATGTAATACTTTAAATAATTACCATAATAGCTTGGAAAATTTTTCAATTCACTTACTGGAAGAATAGTGGTATAATCCATAGTATCTCCAGAGGCAGGCAGATTAAACATTATTGGCAATACTAAAACTAAATATTAAAATGTAATTATATATAAGATATAAATATATTGTTTTGTATATGTGTATATATATATATGTATATTATACATATATATATATATATATATATATATATATATATATATAAAACCATGGTAAACATAGTTAGTCTAAATTTAAAGCAACAATGGCTTACCTTTCCTCAACCCTAGTGTCCATTCATCTGCTTATGAGCCTAGGAATTGGTTACAATTTGGTCTTGTCAAGAAGTATAGTTCCTTTCTTTCTGATCATTCAGCATGTTTGGAGTTGGGAGAGACTCTATGTTCTTCTTTTTTACTCTTTATGAGGTGAAAATGTCTTGAATTTCATTTTATTTGAGTATAGTTGATATACAATATTACATTAGTGTCAGCTGTACTGCTGTACAGTACAGTAGAGTGACTTGGCAAGTCTTTGTTATGGTATATTCACCATGAGTGTTCTCACCCTTCATTTCAACTTTATTTGTCCTTTTACTAATTAATTTAGATGAATGAGAGAAGCATCAATAACATTTTAAGAAGTTTAAAGAAGTCAGGAATTTAAAGAACATCTTTAAAACATTTAAAGAAGTCAGGAATTAATGAGTTTTTTCCAACTTTATCACTCCAAAATGGGATTAGATAAAAACACTACTACTGAGGCGCCTGGGTGGCTCAGTGGGTTAAAGCCTCTGCCCTCAGCTCAGGTCATGATCCCGGGGTCCTGAGATCGAGCCCTGCATTGGGCTCTCTGCTTAGTGGGGAGCCTGCTTCGTCCTCTCTCTCTCTCTGTCTGCCTCTCTGCCTACTTGTGATTCTCTGTCTGTCAAATAAATTAATAAAATCTTAAAAAAAAAAAAAACCTCACTACTACTGATAAAATAAAATAACCCCATTTTGATTTGAAATTAAATCTCACACAATTATTTAGAATGTTATTTAATATCCATATGAATATTTCATTCTCTTGGTTTGTCAGATAGGCATTGTTCAGGAGATAAAACAATTTCCCAGGAATTGCTGAATTACTTGCCTATTATCACACACAGTATAATAAGAAAATGAATTGAAAAATGAACTTGACTTCAGAATTCTAGCTCAGAATTCAGATCACCTTAGTGATTCTTGAAATCATATTACTATAACATATGATTTGTTTTGGGTACTATAAAGTAGCACTATCTTAATTTGACAATAATTTGCCCAATGGGATTATACCACATGCATAAAGATTATAAATAACTTGAATATTCTGTTTACTTCATTTATCAAATAAATATAGTTTTACACATAATCTTCAGATAGTTTACAAGTACCTATTAGCATTTTTTAATAGTGGTGCTTTTAGTACCATCACAATATTACCCAGCACCAAACAAAAATCAAAGACTCTATTTTTCTTTGCTTTAGGATTGTCTGGAGAATAGAGGTGCATGGCAGCTATTAGTTGCACAGACCTTTTCAAAATTTGTCACATCTGACATAAGCATTACAGTAGGGATTGTAGCAGGGTGATGGGAATTCCATTGTTACAGCTTTCCTGTCTCTTGGCAAAAGCAGTACTTCTCCCTAGAGTTTAAAGAGTGAGGAAAGACAGAGCTTTCACTTCAGAAAGCACAGGATTTTTATCCAACTGACTCCACTCTAAACATTAATAAAGTTTTTAAGACTATCTATCAATTCTCTGCCTGCCATATCTTTTTCCAGAACAATGTGGAGAAAATGGTGAGATGTATAATATGATTATATATTTGTCATGTTTTAGTGATATGAAACATCTTTCAAACACATTTCATAATGGCAATTTACAGGAGTTCTTTAGATGGCAAAGAATTTTAAATTAGGAAAGATTTTAGAGATTGCTGGTAAACTCACCTACATGTTAAATAGTTTCCCTAAAGTTTTACAATGTATCAGTGACAGGGTTATGAAAAGAAACTTGGTGTCCTGACTCTAATTTAGCTTTGTAATTATCCCATAGTCTGCTCATTTACTAGCTACAAGTTGCAAAAACCATTGAGGAAACCATTAACAAAATGAGAAAGTAAGTTAATGACAAGGACTTTTAACTTAAAGATAAAAGATAGGTAGAAAAATCTATCCTGGGAAATATTCCTTAAAACACATTTCATACCTTGCTTTAACCACAATGGATGGCAGAAGATTATCATAATATTGTAATTATAAGTATTACTATATAAGGTATGAAAATAGAAACTTGTCATGCACAAGAAAACTCTTCCCAAACTAGCAAAGAAAATCCCAAAATATAATTATCCCTGTATAGCAGATAAATAAAGAATTATTATGAGAATGAGCTAAGTGATCTATAATGCCATCTAGTTTCTCATCATTAGATGTTAATGTACTTATGAAGTCACCTATAAATAATAAAAGACTGCACATGTTAAAGCTTCAGAAAAGACTCTACTTACTCAAGTGTGTTCTTTAATGCATTACTTAATGAAAGCAAAAATTGGAAAGTATTGAATTCACATTTTATATATTTTAACATCAAAAAGTAGACTATTCAGTGGATTTTCAATAAAATTTCTAGTTCCTTTTTATAAAATTATTTAAAACCCTAAAGGAAGGGGAGTCTGGGTGGCTCAGACAAACATCTGCCTTTGGCTCAGATCATGATTCTGGGGTCCTGAGATTAAGGACACATCAGACTCCCTGCTCAGTGGAGATCCTGCTTTTGTCTCTATCCATCTGCTGCTCCCCCTGTTTTTTTGTTTGTTAGTTAGTTTGTTTGTTTTTTCTCTCTCTCTCAAATAAATAAATAAAATCTTAAAAAAAGAAAAACCAACCAACCAACCAACCAACAAAACCTAAAAGGAGAAAGCATTGCCTGTTTTCTTTCCATTATCCAAATTTGGATGCCTTTTCTTGCCTACCACCCTGTCCTTCCACTTCACCCTCTGCTTAAATGTAGATTTTTTTTTCAAGGCCTTATTCTCAACTTTCTATAGCTTATTTAAGTAATTTATTTCTGAACAAGGTTTTAATCTATCGATACTAATGGAAACTTTAATTTGGAAACTTCCAAACTTTAATTTGTAGCCAGTTTAGTTAGTTTTACTATTAAAGTTTGACTTTTTTTTATGTTTACCTTATTTTTTAATATGTTCAGTTAGTCGCTGTATAGTACCTAATTATTCCTTGATGCAGTGTTCAATGATTCATTAGGTCAGTATAACACCCAGTGCTCATCATAGCACATGCTCTCTTCAATACCCTTCACCCTGTTATACTCTCCCCCTCCTCTCCTTCCCTCTGAAACCCCCAGATTGTTTCTCAGGGTCCATAGTTTCTCATGGTTCATTTCCCTCTCTGATTTCTGCCCCCTTTAGATTTCTTGCCCTTCTCCTATGGTCCTCTGTGCTATTGCCTATGTTCCACATATGAGTGAAACCATATAATTGTCTTTCTCTGTTTGACATAATCCCCTCCAGTTCCATCCATGTTGATGCAAACGGTGGGTGCTCCTCCTTTCTGATGGCTGAATAATATTCCATTGTGTCTATGTACCACATCTTCTTTATCCATTCATCTGTTGAAAGGCATCTTGGCTCCTGCCACAGTTTGGCTATTGTGGACATTGTTGCTATGAACATTGGAGTGGTTTTGCTTCTTTTTACTACTCCTGTATCTCTGGGGTAAATACCCAAGATTTAAATTGCTGGGTTGTAGGGTAGCTCTATTCTTAACATGGAGGAAACTCCATACTGTTTTCTAGAATGGTTGTAGCAACTTGCATTCTCATTAGTTTCTACTTTTTATAGTTTGGCTCTATCACACAGATATGAATGGGAGTGTTTAGGAGTTTTATCATACTTTTGATAGGAAAGCAGTTTCTCCTTCCTTAGAGAGGCAAGAGTCATGACCATTTAGCAGCCTAAAAGAGGATCAAGAGGTTGCCAAAGGAGAGGGATTTGAGAAACAGTAATATGAAAATAAAAACTCAAGAGCAGAAAGATGAAAAAACAGAAAGAAGGGAAATTGTCTAGAAAATATATGATTATTTATTTTTGAAGCTTGTTTATTTTTTAAATTTTCAATCCAATAAGGGCAGTCTTCCTGGTTTTGACTCAGTGTAAGGTATTGGGAAAAGTTGAAAGATGGTAGGAACGAGGAAGGGGGAGACAGGAGTGGGATGGGGGAAGAGAGAGAGAAATTTTTATTTAGCTTGAAATTTTCTATATTAGGCAGAAATGTCATCAATATTCATATTTTAAATAAAGATAAACATCCATCTGAACTCTAGCTTTAGAACATTAGTGCTTTAATTTTTATATATTTGACATTCTATACCATGGGATCTATTTACCAACTGTCAAATACAATATTAATACATCATAAATATTTCTATGCAAAGAGAGAAGATGACCACATTGGGGAGGTGAAGGAAAATGGATAACATTTTGGAATTAGATGTACAAGGTAATATTTTAATCATTTGGCATGTTTTATGAATTTCATCTTCACTATAACTTCTCTGAACTAGGTGCTATTACTATCACAATTTTATAGACATTAAGGCAGAGATACATAGAAAAAAAATCTAGAATAATAAAACCCAAATGAACGCCTGAGAACCAATGCATTTGTAGTAAACTCCGAATATAGAAGCTTTCAACCCACTCACAGAAAAAAAAAAAAAAAAATCTTATATTTATTCCAAATTTCCTAATTGTCTCAAAGTTTGTTTAAACAAAAATGTACCATGGTTAGCACACAAAATTCAATGAGCTAATTTTAAGAAGCTCTAGGTTCTGTAGAGTTTAAATAAGATTGAATTAATGACTTACAGAGGGAAGGGCACCAGAGAGTCTCCGTACTACTTTTTAAATGTGCAGATAAAGAATGTGAAACCCAGAGAGTTCGAATGCTTGTTCAACTCAAGGAGCTAGTCGATGGTAAAGCTTTGATTATTTCAGATTTCCCAACTCAGGATCATAGATTCTGCACTCTTCTACCTCCCAGATCAAAATTTGGTTTGAAGAATACTCTAGGTATTTAGTAAAAAAAAAAAAAGAGAGAGATTATAATTTAGCTGAAATGTTTCATGAAGTCTGTTTCAGTTCCTCCAAATGAACGTTCCTTGCAAAATAAATGTGTATATAAGTTATGAAGTTTCTTTAGAATATTAATTTAATGTCATGTATCAGAATTGTTTTAAAGCCCTAATTGAATATATTTATAACAAACTTTAAGACTGATAAAAATTTGATATTAAAAAGAAGTGACAGAACTCTGGGTTGTCAGTAAAAAGGACTGCGTTTAACTCCTAGATTAATGTTTAAATGAACTATATTTTCTTATGGAAGTCACTTTGCATCTCTAAATCTAATTTTCATCATACGCAGACCAGGATATTTGACTTTAATGATATTTATTGTTTTCTAGCACTACATTTCCATACTTTTGCTTGAACATTATCTCACTCCTTTTGCAATTTGTTTTTAACTGCAAGCTATTTTCTTTTTAAAGTAGGGAGACCAGATGTTTGGACCAAAGAGATAACAACAACAATAAAAAGTCAATGGATTACAGAGCACCACCATCTTTCAAAGGTAAGCTAGCAGTATATCCCTTTGAACATCATACTTCACAATCATTTGAGTAGTCAGAAAATTCAAGTATATGCCTATCATCAAGGTTCACTTAAATGTGTTAGAAACAATACCAAGAAAGAGAAGCAACAAAAATAAAATGTAATAAAACTCTTAGCCAAGAGAAAATAGAAGAATAACTAATATCTTAGAGATTTTGGAATATTTTATAAAATGTAAAATAAGTATAGTAAATGTAATAAATATAGTAAACAAAAGTATAGTAAAAAATCTAGGTAGTAGGAGTAAAAGTCAAATTAAAGGACAAAAATTCAGAATGGACTCAACTGAAGAGTAAACTATTGAGTTGGAAGAGTGCACTAAGAAAGATCTAGGAAGACAGAAAGAATATAATTATCAGAAATGAAAAAGAGAAAAATATATATGATGAAGTAGTGAGTGGAATGATTGCATACTTTGGATTGAGACTGTTAGGAATTAAATCCTAGCTTCTCTTAATATCTGCATGAACCTTGACAAGTAATTTTTAAAAAGACTTTCTGCTTCTTTTTTCATTTTTAGAATAGTAATAGTAGTAGTAGTAGTAGTAGTATAGATATTTCTTAGAAATATTGCGGGGCTCCAAAGTTAATATATGCAAAGTCCTTAAAAAGGTATTTGACAATATTGATTGCTTGGTAAATGATAGCTAACATCCATACTGTAAGGGTAAAATTATGACATTTTATCATGTCCCCAAACATAATAGACTTGATAGTAGGCCTGGTCTATTGTTTTTAAGGGCCTTCTGACTCACAGAATTGTAGACACAGATCTCTAAAATAAACTCAAGAGTCCCTCAGGAGATCCAGGAGCCTATCACAAGGAGATAAGAAGTGTTTAAAATTGCTCTTTCTCCTGTTCTCCCTAACTAACGTGTGTGAAATTCTGTCTATTTGTAGACTATTTTGTAGACTATTTTGCAGACTGCCTACAATGTGCATGGCACTATAGATATGTACCATTTTGTAATAAAACAGCTTTCTTCCTTTTCCCTGTTTTGTGGAGATAATTCTATCTTGATTGGATTTTTATTTTCTCAGCACCATATTTTCAGACATTTCAATAGCAATTTAGTAGAAGTTTTGGAAAAAAAAACACTAAAAAAGTGAACGAGTGGAGAAGATAATAATAATAATAAAAATCAATAGAAGAAAGATGCCTTTAGCCAAACGATTAGAATTTTCAGAATAAAAGGACCTAACTAGTATCCCTTTAAATGGAAAAAAAAAAAAAAAAGCTCATACTTAATTTCACTATATTGAAATTTAAGAACACTAGGATACAAGATTAAAGTCTAAATATTCCCAGACAGGGGAAAAAAAAATTCTGTAGGAACAAAGATAGAGTATTATCACAAGTTGGCAAAAGTTAATCAAGGATAACAGAAACAGGCCAAGTTGAGAGAGAAATCTATGATGAATGGAATAATGTGGCATCTAGTATATTTATTAATTCTTTTTTATCTTAAGGACTGGTAAAAATATTTTATGAGGGTTGACTAAATTAGTTTTCCTTATATTGGTATGACCTTCCATTCTTATCTCACTTTGTTTCATTTCTGACGATATATTTCATCTACTCGTGTGTCTCTCAAATCACTTTTTCATCCCCACATCAGCTCTATGATTCCTCAGATCATTACATTCAATATTAATTCAAGAAAATTAGACTCTATAATTAGGGAAAGATAAAATTCTAAATTTTAAAAAAAATCTCTATCAATTCACTAGATGTCTTTATTTCCTTCCTCTGGAACAAATATCTATACAGTGTATTTTACTATGTACCACAGAGTGGTTTTCTCTTCTATTTGTGTTGTGTTCCAGTAGTTTTTCTCTTGTCTGTGTGTTTCACACTAATTTGTTATTATGTTTTGTCTGTTGAAGTAAGAAGTAGTGTTTTTCCAGATTATCTTTTAGGGAGGAGAATAGACTTGGGATAGCTCAGAGCTGAAAATAGATTTCTAGTTATGTAGAAATATGCATGCCATAATACCTGTTAGAAGCTCTCACGTTTTTCTTTTATTTGGAAAAGCTCTGTTAACTTTTAATCATTTAAGATGCATTTTCATGTCACTGCCATACATACTTTTAGTGGACATATGTTTCTTGATCAGTATCCATTCCTTTAGGGAATCAGCCTTCCTGAACTCCATATGGTCTAAGATGATGTATCAATTATCATCTCCATCATTCTCAAAAGGGACGCATTATCCCTATGGTCACAAAATTATTTCAGAGAAGAATATCTGACCAAAGCCAAGTCAATTATGTCTTTTCCTCCCAGGGTTGGAAAAATAGACCCTCTCATTCCCATATATTACAATGTAGATTGCATTTGAATTTGGACCATCTGAAATCAACTCCCTTACTGCATCTAAAGAGCATAATTAAAGAATGAAATCTACATGCAGGCGAAAGAGAGAACATGAATGAAATGAGTAATGGAAATTTGACAACATTGCTTGAACTCGCAGTATCCAGCTGCATCTTACACTTGTGGGTTTCTTAATTAATTCAGCTTTCTTTGACTTGCATCTGAAAGATTCTCAACCAAAACAGATATAACATCTCAAATTTACCTAAGAGCCTAAGACTGAGAATTTAAGTAATTCCGTGTACATAATGCATCCACACTTACTTATCAATCTATTTGTTTGAAACATTCTTTTTCCTTCCAACATTGTAGAACAAACATTAGACAACAGACAACATGTTAAGTAGCCACCTATATTTCACAATCTATTATCTTTTCACTAAAACAAGAACATAAAATAAATATACTACTGAAAGGTAAATTAATGATATAAAATAATGAAACACACCACCAATTGATCATTTAAAATTACTACTTTCCCCTTTCCTTCGAAATCATTTAGTTACTAAGACCATCCTAAGACATTGATGTCTCAAGATATATTGTGGTGAGTGGAATTTTGTTGGAAGATTTCTTAGAGTGATTTACCTGCTACTTTTCTCACCATTTGATACAGTAGTCCAATTCTTAATAATTACAGCTTATTTCTTTCATGGTTTGTAGTATCAATAAATATCATTGAAATACGAACTAAAGAAGCAGAATTTCCAGAGATTCACTTAATACGCAATTAATCCTGAGGTCATAATTGGGTGTTTCCTCAAGGGATACCTCCTTATATATAGCTACTACATAGCCCTTTCCTTATATATAGCTACTACATAGCCCAGATCTACTAGGAAAATATAAACTCTAATTTCTCACTTGCTAGCTTTTCTGTGTAGAGTCTTTCAACATGTGTTCTTGATTTATGGGGTTTCAGCCTCTTAATACCATGGCTAGTCATGCCCTGTATGTTCTTGGAAGTGGCCCAACAAATTTATCACCCTTGACCATGAGACATAATCTTCCCCCACCTCAATGTATTTCCCAAGACTAAAATTCCTAAACTGTCTGAACTCCAAGCATTATAGATTTTTTTTGGTTTATATATATGATCTTCAATGGGAACACAACGATTTACCCTTTCCAAATTGGTTTCCCTAGTCTTATAGATAACATGAGATTCTTAAAGAATACACAAGTAAATGTAACATTTGGAAATGTTACATATAGAATCAATTATCTATTCTTGTATTTGAGAACTTTTGAAAATACATATTTTTTAATTTTCTGCGATATATTGTCAGATTTGTTCCAAATACCCCTGCCTTTATTCAGTTCTGTACTTACAGAGACTCCCCTATTAAAGAAGTTCTCTTCTCACCACAATGACTTTAAGACTGGCTATGTGACTTGCTTTAGAAAAAGAAACATGCACAGAAGGGACATAAGCCATATCTGAACCAAAGTTCCATGAGGAAGATTAAGGTTTTTCTTTCAGTCTGGACCCTGAATGAAGACTCCATAAACAGAGCCAAATCTGACCCATACTAATACATAAAAGGAGCAAGAAATAAACTTTTGATATTGTTATAATTTGGGGCCTATCATTATAGCACAACTAGAGAACACTAACTAATGTATTCATAATACTTAAATTTCCAAGTGATTTATTTTTGGTGTCTGAAACTAATTTGGAAATTTCTTGGCAATTGTCTCTTCCAATATTTTCTGTTCACTTTATAAATATTTGCTTAATTTCACAAATTTTAATTCTTAGAGTAATTAATGACAATTTTAGTTAATCTTCTAAACTGTTCTGATTAGAAGAATCTGCCCATTGATTCTTTTAAAGTATTTTGAACATAGCTGCTTTCATTTACTATTAGTATTAAGGGAGGTCTTTAAGATAATGTGACCATTGGTGGGCCCTTGAACTGGATCCAGAAATTGGCAACCCCTCTTGCCTCCCCTGTCCTTTGAATGCCTGTTCTGCTTACATGCCCTGCTCCAAGAAGCTGCCCTGAGAGGCAAGGATACAGCCTTGAGATAGTAATATGGTGGTGAGACTATCTGGACCATGTACATGAATGAATTGAGTCAAGGCTTTTAAATAAACTTTTACAATTCTGGTAGGCAGGTGCAGGAATCTACTCTTTTATTTTTATTTATTTATTTTTTTTTAAGATTTTGTTTATTTATTTGACAGAGAGAGACCACAAGTAGGCAGAGAGGCAGACGGGGGAGGAGGGTGGGAGTAGGCTCCCAACTGAGCAGAGAGTCCTATGTGGGGCTTGATCCCAGGACCCTGGGATCATGACCTGAGCCGAAGGCAGAGGCTTAACCCACTGAGCCACCCAGGAGCCCCAAGAATCTACTCATCCTGCAGCCATCCAAAGACAATCCTTATAAGTAAGTTCCCGTGCTAATTAAACCTGCTACCTAACAACCTAGACTGTCTGCCTCTTTTTTCCATCTCCCCAGACCTCCACATATAGGGACCAGCTTCATATGAAATCCAGAAGTGTCTGAGGTCACAAAGCAACAATAACAATTAGAACATTTTTCAGTATGCTTCTACTCATTCAGACTATATTATTTATTTTTGCAATTTACACTGTCTCAACTAAAATATCTAAGAATTAATATGCCTTCAGCTTCCTATATTAACATTTTCTGTTCTATATTCTAGATTGTCAGAAAAGTGGTCCCATGGACTTCCCCTTTAATATATAGGGACAGGAATAACAATATTCTAAGAAATATTAACCGACTTAAAGCTGCAATAGTCAGGGCAGTTCTTTGGAAAATAAATGTATCTATTTTATGTCTATTTTTTAACTTATTTTGAAGATTATTTTTACATCCAATTTCATGATGTTAAAAAATCAAAAGACCTACATTTTATTCAATTTTTTTGGTGGCTAATTACTGAGTATCCTCTATGTTTCATAGGTTATGCTGTTCTTGGATTTGTATACAAGAAGTTTCTGAGAAATATGAAAAGTAATACATGAGTCAGTGATTAATTTATAAGGTTCAGAGATTAACAAAATTTATGTAAGTATTAAGAGGCACCTTTCATTAATTCATCCACTAATGTATATGTCATCTTAGACAAGTCATGTAAATTCTATATAGCTCAGTCTTTTCAAATATAAAGAAAGACTTAATATTTTTAAATTTCATATGTTGTAAAGCAAAAGCAAATGGATATATCTATAATACATTCTAAAATATGACCACTACAAAACAAGTGCAAATTATCAAATTAAACAATTTTTACTCTGGATTTTTTAATAGTAATCTGTAAAAGATACAACATACTCCTGTATCTTTTATAAAGTAGTTTTGATTGTAAAGGCTAAAAAGCTTTCTTTTTTTCCTTCTAGATTCTTTGGCTAGCCTAATAATTAAATTGACATAAGACAGATTAAAGGGAAAAATTATTCAGTATGCACAGGAGCTCATAAAAATTTGAAACTCAAAGAAGTGACCAAAGCAGGCAGCTTTTATATCATTAGGACAAAGAAACAATAGATTTGTGAGGATCTGATAAAACAGAGAAGTTTGGGCTTGGGATACTGAATTACTAAAGAAGTAACAAGGTCTGTTTATACAGCCTTCTTGGCCTGAATTCCTATCTCTGTTGATAAGGATACCTCATTTCCTCCTGGTACAGGATGTACCTCCTGGTACATCTTTCACATGGGAGATACATTTTCTGCTTTCATGGAGGTAGAGGATGCTCTGAGTGTCCTTGCATTGGCTGTTTCTTAGTTAAATTTAGTTCCAAATAACCGAAGAACAAAGTGGCATATTTGGGGGAAGCCTGCCCTGAACCCCATCACAACAAAAAGTATACTGGAGAAAACAGAAATTGGATTATGAAAATTCTTTCTAGTCCTGTGTGTGTAAATGTGCACATCCGCACACAATTACCTTTAGTCTATAAAGCATTCGTTTTCTGGAAACTGCCCTATAGACAAACAATTCTCATTATCAAATCATGAGTACTATCACAGCTGCTCATGTCAGTATTAAAATGATTAGGTTCAAATAAGTTTTGCATGTGTAAAAAATAAGAGATTTTTTTCTCTCATCTCTGCCAAGTTTCTCACTAATCTACCCTCATTTCATTTGAAGTATGTCAAGATAAAGCCATAAAAGGTAAAACTAGGGGTTTAACTTCCAGCTGCTAGTCCAAACATAATAATTAGAAAAAAAAATGTGAAAGAAGTTTCAATTTGTTCTCAGGTTTGTAGTACAAGTGGATATGGGATAATATGTTAAATGTTTTAATATGGAGCTGATATTTTAATCACTATATATGTAAATATATTTTTATATGATGAATACACAGCTATGCATATATGTCTATTATTTATTTATGCATAACACAAGCATACAATCTGCACATGGTACGTACAAGTTGTTATATTTTTATTCATGGTAATATTATTGTGCAAAACCCATTTTACCTAAGTAAGTAAGATGTTTTCCCTTTCTGAATATATGTCAATACAAAATTTCCTCAGACCATGTTATTTTCCATTCTTCCAGAAATGAAATATAAGTGACCTGCTTAATTGGGAGGGTGTGTATCAAAGCTACCTTTAATTCTACAGTATCGCTCTGCATTCTCCAGATTGTTTCACATCCTTGTCATTCCCTGGAAGATTTGAATGACAAGTCCAAGTGCGGCCATTTTATTTTTTTTTTTATTTTTTTTTTTTTAAAGATTTTATTTATTTATTTGACAGAGAGAGATCACAAACAGGCAGAGAGGCAGGCAGAGAGAGAGGAGGAAGCAGGCTCCCTGCTGAGCAGAGAGCCTGATGCGGGGCTCGATCCCAGGACCCTGGGATCATGACCTGAGCCGAAGGCAGTGGCTTAACCCACTGAGCCACCCAGGCGCCCCTAGGCCATTTTAAATTTTGTATAAAGAGAAGGAAAAGCAGGCAATTTTATGAATAGTTTTTCTTCCTTTCTGTAATAAATGGGGCATGTGTATTTGTGCAGCCCAGTTAACGTCTGTAATTAGAATGACACGGATGCATCAAGGAGGATTTAGCAAACACTAAGAAACTGCTAAGTGCAGCTGAAAGGTTTATGAATACCAAATTAATACCCACTATGGAGCCACCTTTAAAGTCACATTTACTGAGGGAAATGTAAACTTGCTGCATGTTATTGAGAAAGCAAACATTATTTCAAGCTCCAGGCATGCAAGTACAGAACATTAATAACCACCTATTTCTAGCTTTAATCCATGCAATTAAAAAGGTCAAAAGTGTTAATGTTGATAAAGGCTTTTTGGAAAGAGAAGTAGTAGATGAGATTCTAATTATTAATCATTATCAAGAAAAGTCCTGACAGCAATTACCGCACCATCCTAAAATAAGTATCTCAGAGGACTGCAAGAACACAAGCACATTTTCATACCCAAACAAACTCAAATTTTACATTATTAAAGATGCAAGGATAAAGATGTATTTCATACATCTAACGCAATAATTATGTTAAGATTTGTAAAACATCTTCACAGATAGAATATGTTTGGTGTGAATTATATTAAATAGTACCTCATTTTTTTTTTTTTTTTTACTATTGATGTGTTCTCTCAGAAGACGCACTCTGCAAAGGGCACAATATTTGCAAAAGCAATCAGATATTTGATTTGAGTTTATTATTATTGTAATCTTTTGGTGATAAACTGGCAAGATTTCCATTTTAACACAGAAAATCTCAGGATTATTATAAAATTTGTGTTTACAATAAATCTCCAATTTAGAAAAGGAAAGGAAACATTGAAATGTTAAGTAAAAATATGACTCAGAGATGAATCTGAGAAACTCAGAATTGGGGGATATTTTTTAAATTTAGTTATTAGTAATTTTGAAGTTTTTGAAATGGAATAAAAAAGATATTTAGTAAAAACATGTACAGTCATTCATCGATTCATTTACCTAGTGAGTCCCTACTATATCCCAGTAAGTGTACTAGAACCTTACTATACACTTATTATACTTAATACAGTATATTAATATTGAATGTCAATAAAAATAATATTTTAATATCAATATCTAAATAAAAATGCTGGCTCAACCTTCATTAATTCAACAAATATTTATATTAGTCACTGTGTTAATTTCTAGTAATTAAAAATAAAGATAAGACCAATTCTTTATTCTTAAGTAGCTCTAGTTTCCAGTGCTGTTCATTATAACATAATTATTTCAACAGATGTGTGTTAAAATGTTGAGAGCCCAAATGCTACTGTGCCCTAGGATATCTATGAAAGACTTTGGAGGCAATATCAGGTAAGTAATGCACTATCAGATGAGTAATGTCAGCAGAGATGTGAAAACTCTGAGAAAGTATAAACTTAGAACACTAGAAATAACAATAATAACAAAAACAAAACACTAACAAAAATTATATATATATATATATATATATATATATATATATATATATATAAAGGTAAAAAAAAACAAAAACAAGCAAACAAAAATAAAACAGAATTCCCACACTATCCAGGAGCTGTGATACTCTACAAAAGGGATTAATATATATGTAATTGGAACCTTGGAATGAGAAAAAGATTTTATAAACCCATTCTTTATTTCCCTATTTTTCTGTCTTAATGTCCGATATTTATAAAATATAATTTTAGATTAAAATTATTTCTTTATTGTCTCAATTTAATAATCACAGTAATATTTAAGAAACTGTGACTTAAAACCTATTATTATTAGAAAACATTAACTCTAAAAGGAGAGTTCATTATACACTAAGGAGCTAGGTGCTAGAAGTTTAACGGATTTTCACATGAACAAAAGACAAAAATATAAATGGGGATTATACTTGGAAATATATATTTTGATTATATATAATAGTATTATACATACTATTTCTTTTTTTTTTTTTTTTTTTTTTTTTTTTATTTTTTATTTTTTATAAACATATATTTTTTATATACATATATTTTTATCCCCAGGTCTGTGAATCACCAGGTTTACACACTTCACAGCACTCACCAAATCACATACCCTCCCCAATGTCCATAATCCCACCCCCTTCTCCCCAACCCCCTCCCCCCGGCAACCCTCAGTTTGTTTTGTGAGATTAAGAGTCACTTATGGTTTGTCTCCCTCCCAATCCCATCTTGTTTCATTTATTCTTCTACCCACTTAAGCCTCCATGTTGCATCACCATACTATTTCTAATTTATATCAAAAAAGTGTTTTGGCTTTATTACCATTATACTTGATGATTAGTCAAATGCAACCAGATAATTTCATTAAATGTAAACAGAACATCCAGAAATATTCCAAAAATGTTTAGAAAATAGATTCATTGAGTAGAAAGATAATCATAAAATATGTTAACTAAAACTCTCTTTTCTAGACTAATTAATAGGCATATAATTCCATATTAATATGCATATCAATACTATATCAATTATAATTTTGTGGGCACCTGGATGGTTCAGTCAGTTAAGTGCCAACACTTGCTTTTGGCTCAGGTCAAGATCTTAGGGTCATGAATGAGATCAAGCTCCACATAGGGCTCTGGACTCCATGGGAAGTCTGCTTGAGATTCTCTCTCTCCCTCTTCCTCTGTCTCCCCATGCATGCTCTCTCTCTCTAAAATAAATAAATAAATATTAAAAAAAAATAATTTGTATCTACTCTAATAGTAAGTTAATTTTAAATATTAAAAGAATACCCAATTTTAGTGCATTCTAGTTGCCTATGCATTTTTATCCTTGTTCATATTTATTATTCTTAAATAATTTTTCTGTACGTAGATTCTATCATCTCCACATCTCTCAAATCATCATTTTTGCTTTCTTCTTGTTGTCATAGCCAATTGAGAACGATAATTTTTATTTTTTTTATTTTTTTTATTTTCTTTTTATTAATTTTTTATTTTTTATAAACATATATTTTTATCACAGATGATAATTTTTATTTTAACAAAATTCATCACGATATGTGTAGATATGTGAATCAATAGACATGTGGAATATTTGCAGAAACGCATTTTTATACAGACAATAAGAGGTGCATTTTTCAAACATTTCTCATATCCATTGCTTCATATTCATCCTGCTAAATTTTGCTAAATAAAGATAATTGTAGTGTACTAAGAAACAAGCAGCATGAGATTTAATAAGTTAGGAGTATCCTATTTGTACTTCATACCAAAGCTGTTGGGCTTTTTCTCCTGCTTTCAAGTCTGAAAGAAAATGTTATTTTAACACTGGTCTTTTTCTTCTATCCAGTTCTTTAGGACTTTTATTAATTCTTAACTTTTCTATTAAGATTCAGTGGCTCCTGAACATTTGTCTGGATCATAGTACCCATTGTCTCTGCTGTTGTTGGAACAACTTACCTTGATCCTTGTACTAATATTTTGTGCTTTATTATTTTGTGTTATTTCAGTCGTCATGTGATCTTGTTTCTACTATGAACAGTATAATAGCTCGGAATACAAATATGTGAGAGAATAAAAATATTGTGTAAGGCATAAGTAACTATTGCAGAATACATAACCCACATGGTACCATACTATTAATTAGAATGTGATGCACATGTGCACATTACTGGTGATTTCCAGCACATGCCATAATTGAAATGAAATCAGTGAATGAAAAAAAGAATGTTGCATATTATTGTAGGACATCGGTAAATGATTTTAGCAATAAAACTAACATTATTTGGGGTTTATCGGATTTTTTTGTGCATACTCAAAATTCTATTTTAGCCAGTTAGTACTTTGGAACTTCCTTCATAAGGATATTCATTCCAAAGGCATGTAACTGAAAGCATAATAGACAGATATATTATTTCAGCTCAAATGAGAACACAATCCAAAAAAAAAAAACACACAAAAATTTACAATATAGTGAAAAAAACCTGAACAAACTGAAATTTGGTTACTTTGTGCTCAACAGAGTCCTAGGTCGCAGGGCGGATCCCTTCGTGTAATCTAGAGAGACAAATGAATCCAGAATCACAGTCATGGACTGTTGTTTACCCTGAGCAGAAGTCACTGAAACCATAAGCTGGAAGAAACATTTTAATAGTAATTTTGCTTTATTATCGGAGGCTAGGTGAGCTAGCTACCTTAATAGTAAAGAAATCCCATTAGTGACAGTCTCAGTAGGGGACCCCATACTTTTATAGGTTTCATTGCTAAGAACCCTGTCACATTCTCATGATTTAGAGTGAAGAAGGATGTCCTCCTGGGTATGGCAGGGCTAGGGATAATATAAACATTGTGAAATATATCTAGAATATTCTCCAAAACAAAATCCTACTCTCCAGAGCAAAAAATTTTAACAGAGCCTTCTATCAGCTGAGATAACGGAATTCCTCCCATGCTAGACCCCTCTAGTCTTCCTGTCTCACCAACAGAGGAAAACAAGATAAGAAACATCTCTGAAAGGCACATCTCAGGCAAAGAGACCTACTGAATGACTGAATTTTAATCATAACAGGAAAGGATACCTCCCTCCTTCGCCCCTCACCACCACAACAGGGCCCAGCATAATAAAAGCAATGACAGCTGAAATGACTGCAAAATTCACTCTATCTGTGGAGAAGGCCATAGGAAAGCCCAAAAAAAAAAAAAAAAAAAAGGAGGAAAAAAAAAAAAAAAACAGAACACACACACACACAAAAATTTGAAGCCTTTGAAGCTTTGCTACAAAAATATTTTTTTATATTTTGTAGCAAATAATTTTGCTACAGTGAATAATTTTCAGCTCTTGACTAGATTAACATAAGACCTATTTTATTCAATGCCTTTTATCTGATGCATCATGTTTGGTTTTTAAGAAAAAAATCACAAGATATGTCAAAAGGCAAGAAAAATCAGTCAGAAGAGTAAAAACCAAGCATTAGAATTACATTCAGCTATGATCACATTTTGGGATTATCTGACAAGGAATTTAAAATAACTATTGCTTATATGTTAAGGACTCTAATGAAAACAGTAAACAACTTGCAAAAGCAGATGGGTAAAAGAGCAGAGAGATGGAAACTAAAGAGAATTAAAAGAGACTAGAAATAAAAAACTAAAACAGAACTAAACAATGCCTTTGATGTTCACTTTAACAGACTGCATGTGACGAAGAAAATAATCAGTAAACTTGAAGACAGGACAATAGGCACTTCTTGAATAGAAATGCCAAGATTAAAAAAAAAAGAATCATAATTTTAAAAAGACCAAATACCCAAAAATCATGTAAAACATACATATATTTATAATACTAAAAGGATAAGAAAGAGAAAAGCAGAAGAAATACTTGAGGTAATAATGGCTGAGAACTTTTCCAAAATTAATGATGAGAACACTGAATGTCAGATTCAGGTGTTTCAGAGATTACCAAGCAGGATAAATGCCAAAAATATATGTAACTATGTTTATCATATCCAATATGCATAAAGCCAAAGCAAGGAGAAGTCTTAAAAAAAATCCAGAGAGAAGTGCCATTAAGACAGATAGGATTTAAGTGAATATGAATAAAAAATAAGACTGCCTTTGGTCTTGGCAATATTTTGGATATGACATAAAAGGCACTTGCAATGCAATGAAAAACAAGTAAGTAGGACTACATCAGACTAAAAACTACTTCACAACAAAAGGACCAACCGACGAAATTAAAAGGCAATGTAGGGAATGGGAGAATATAATTGCAAATTATATATGTGATAAGGAGTTAATATCCAAAATATTAAGGAACTGATAGAACTGAATAGGAAAAAAAAAAAAAAAGAAAGAAAAGGAAAGAAAGAAAGAAAAAGGATAACAAATAACCCAATTAAAGTATAGGCAAATGATCTGAATCTATGTCTTCCAAAGAAGACAAGAAAATAGCCCAGAGATATATGAAAAGGTGTTCAGCATCACTGCCATTAGGGAAACACAAATCAAATCACATTGAAATATCACTTCACACCTATTATAATGGCTACTGACAAAGAGATAAGAGATAAATCTCTGCCAGTATGTGGAGAAAGGGAATCTTGGTTCACTGTTGATGGCAGTGTAAATTGCTTAGTCACTCTGGAAAACAGTATGGAGGCTAATAAATAAATAAATAAATAAATAAAATGGAATTGCCATATGATCCAGCAATTCCACTTCTGGGCATGTATCTGAAGGAAATGAAATCACTACATCAAAAAGATATCACCACCCCCATCTTAATTGCAGCATTAACCTAAATAAGCCAAGACATGGAAACCACCTAAGTATCCAGGGATGGATGAATGGAAAATAAATTTACACACGTGTGTGTGTGTGTGTGTGTGTGTGTGTGTGTGTATATATGCATATATATATATATATGGACTTTTTTCCTCTGTCAAAACAATTCAATTGTAGAAAAATATTCAGATGCAGAATTCAATTATACTAGTAGAAATGAATTTATGAAACTTTTAGAAAAAAATTAACATTTCAACAGGTAATTAAGAAAAGAGTTTACACTATTTAAAAATTAATATTTACAAACTCTCTGTTTTCTATTTTAAAGCAATATTCTCAAGTGTATGTATATATATATATATATGTATTATATATATATATAACACTTATATATACACACAAACACTGGGATATCATTCAGCCACTTAGGAGAACATGGATAGACTTTGAGGGCATTATGACAACTGAAATAAGTCACAGAAAGACAAATACTACTGGTATGTGGAATCAAAAAAAATTGAACTCACTGTGTTTGCAGTAGCTCAGGCACTGGAAAGAACAGTCTACAAAGGCCCCACCAGGCAAGGTCAAAGACAGAAGAGAGAGAAATAAGAAGGAGACAGAGAGACAGAAAGAACGCTGTGTAGGTCAGCATGCTAAACAGTCTGACCAAGCAATAGTTTAGTATCCCATGCAAATTTTTCTATACTTAAATTCTGATTCTATTGGACTTTAAACTCAGGAAGCAGCTATGGTGACTAAAATTTTATTTTCACACTAACTGAAAAACCACAAAGATAGGACTCAAGTATTAAATAACATATTAATTACATTTATTATATAAGTATATAATTATATAATATATATTAATATATATTAATTACATTATATTAAATACATTAACATGTATTAAATAACTTGTATTAAATAACATAGAAATGACTTAATCCCCAAAGAAAGATGCATGTTAATAAGAAGTTTGAAGAACAAATGTTAACAACAGCAGATTTTAAATTTAAATAATGCCATACCTTAAAAAAAAAAATACTGTATTATGTAGTTTGGTGTATGTGTATATAAATACCTATATAGATATACTATCCTTAACTCCTGTTAATGTCCAAAAATTTGATTTATAGTAATAAATTATTATGTATGAGTATTATTAGAGAGATAAAGTAGATTAGTGTTTGCCAGAGGATGAGGGAAAGGAAAGTTGGGGATGGAGTAGTCTTTGGAGTGATTATAAATGAAACAAGATGGGATTGGGAGGGAGACAAACCATAAGTGACTCTTAATCTCACAAAACAAACTGAGGGTTGCTGGGGGGAGGGGTTTAGGAGAAGGGGGTGGGATTATGGACATTGGGGAGGGTATGTGCTTTGGTGAGTGCTGTGAAGTGTGTAAACCTGGTGATTCACAGATCTGTACCCCTGGGGATAAAAATATATGTTTATAAAAAATAAAAAAATTAATTAAAAAAAAAGTCAAAAAAAAAAGTTTTGAAATCAGAAAGCTGATTATAACACAAAAGTGTCAATGTACTAAATGCCTCCTCATCAAAACTCTTATTTATGGCCACTGAAATTTAAATTTCATAGAAGTTTTATGTGAAAAAATCTTTTTCTTCTGATCTTTTTTCAAACTTTTAAAACATAACATCCATTCTTAGTTGGAAGTCCCTATAAGAACAGGCTGAGGGCTGGATGCCGCCTGGTCTATTCTGCTGACTGCTGGTCTGGAGACAAAACATTTCTAATTTTCTGGAAATAAACTCTAGTCGTTGGGCAAGTCACTAACTCCTCTGTTTTCTCTATCTATGGAAGTTCCTCATGTTAGGGAAAACAAGCAGATCACTCTAATTTTTGCTGAGCCAGTGCAGCTGCAAACTGATTCTCAAGTATTACTGAACTTGCAAATAATTGCTTTAAAATAGAAAACAGGGAGTTTGTAAATATTGATTCTTAAGTAATGTAAACTATATTCTTAATTACCTGTTGAAATGTTATTTTTTTCAAAAGTTTCATAAATTCATTTATACTAATATAATTGAATTCTACAACTGAATATTTTTCTACAATTGAATTGTATTGACAGAGGAAAAAGTCCAGATCATTCAAAAATAACCATCTTCTTCCACCTCCTTTCCCATTGCAATTGTTCTAGATTTTCTGTGCGTATTGATAACTATCACTTGTGAGTGTTGTATTTAATATATAATGCTATAAATACTTCTTTGCAACTTGGTTTTCTTGTGTATATCTCCTTGCACTTCCCCTTAACAAACATTTCACAGTGTATAATTACATAGGTGGGTGAGTGATTATTTGAATTAACTCGTTTGACTGTAAGATCAATGAAAACAGTATTACTGACCATATAGTATAGTGATCACCACCCATTCGACAATTTCCTCTTTTAAGGGTTCATTTTGTACTATTATATGTATATACAACCTTTTATTGATGTACACTTGAATGCATATACCACTTCTACTGATATGTAATTTGTGTTTTTTCAACAGTTTTTATCACAAACAATGGTTTCCCAAAAACTGTGGTAAAAAAATAATTGCCTTTCAGAAGTCGATTTATACTAGGAAAGAAGGTAAGGACATTTTATAACAATACTATTAACAGGCCTTTCTTGTTGATTTTGTTTTAACAATAATACATATACAATTTCTCAATGTCCCCTAGCATACAAGGTGATTCCCATCATATGCCTTTCTAGCTTCTCGCTTCTCTCTGGAGCCTTGACATTGAAGGGGCAGGTATAATATAAAGCAATTGATTATCATGCTTTATAATTTTGGGAGACTATATAAAGTTGAATAGACTATATAAAGTTGAATAGAGGTATTCAGATAAAAGTGCTGAATCAAAACAAGTATTACTTGAAAATAAACTTGACCTCATGATGCAGCATTGTTTCCATAAAAAGAAGCTTGGAATTTAATTACAGAAGAGAATATTTAAGAAGTTTCTGGCAGAGGCCTTTTACAGATGGTTTTTTGTGAAAACACCTAATTTGTTCCACACCAAAATGTTTCTTTAGCAGAGTTAAATGAAATCACAATGGTAACAAACAAATATGAGCCACAACTAGAGATTCTAGATTCAAAGTCAGGTGGTAATTTTGTCTGATTGAAAAATACAATCGAAATGCCTAAGCCCATTCAAAAGCACCTAAGCAAGAAAAGTAATTCAAACTGGTGACTACAGACACATAAGAAACTGACATGTCTCCACCTACTGGCTTTCCACAGTGAGCTTATAAATGAGGTACTTTGTGGGCAAGATTTTCAATTAGTCCTAGGAAGCTTCCAAAACTCTGTCTTTATGTTTGGAAGGTACATAATATGGCCTACTGTATATGGAAACAGTAACCAAAAATGTACTACCAGCTATGATACAAACACAATGATAGATATTTAAGAGTTAAGTGGCACTTGATTATTTGATCATGTTACATATCTTATTGCCCAAATTGTGTCTTATTAAAATTAAAATGTATATTTCAACAAAAAAACCTTACGTAAAAAGAAAAAGCATTTAAGAAAATGTAATTTTTTTTAAAGATTTTATTTAGTTATTTGACAGAGATCACAAGTAGGCCAAGAGGCAGGCAGAGAGAGAGGGGGAAGCAGTCTTCCCGCTGAGCAGAAAACCCGATACAGGGCTCGATCCCATGACCCTGGGATCATGACCTGAGCCGAAGGAAGAGGCTTTAACGCACTGAGCCACCCAGGTGCCCCAAGAAAATGTAGTATTTTGATTATAAAATGGAAAATATATGTTTCACTTGGTTTAGACCAAAATAAAAGGCTCAGAAACATTGCAAATATTAGAAGTTATATGCAAAATATAGATCTTCAAGGACACTTTATATAACAAGTCATTTCTGTTTAATAAACTTACTTAACTGCAGTCTAGTCTTTGTGATATTCTGAAATGGAGCATTCATAATTTGGCTGAAGCCATTAACGTACCGAACTCAGATTAAAATGTATGCACAATGTCTCAAAAAGCTTACTGGACTGTGTACTGATTATGAATCTAATAGTTATGAACAATCAAGTATGTTTCAGTTTATGCATAACTCAATTTAAATTTCTTAACCTTTCTGCATAATACTCCATGGATTTGGAATTCATGTTTTTAAAAAAAGCCTAATACCTTTTGTTATGGTTGTCAAATATATTTAGATTCCTTGTATATACTAAGGAATGTAAAGTATTGTCAAAATAATAAAAAACAATGTCGAGTATAAAAATGTATTTTTAAGTTTTTCTTCAAAAATGATAAAGTTATAGAATATACCTGGTAATTCTGAAATGTGGACATTTATTTGGACATTTATTTCAAATTAGATATTATTAATGGGGAAGACCTGAAATTCAGGGCAGAGAAATCCCATTTTATAAGAAGTTTTTTTATTTATATTTAAGATCAAATTATATTATAATTAAAGTTAATAATGTTTGAAATTTTTCAGTACTTTTTTAATTTTAAAAGTACTCGAGTACTGTTGTAAAGTTTCAGAAAATTATGAGAAAAATAAACAAGAGCATTCTTACCATTCAAAGGTAATCATTGATGTCATCTATAAAATACTGACAGACTTTGTGTGCTTCTTCTTTCTTTAATAATAAACATAATAATATATCCAACTCTGTAATCCAGGTTATTAACCTAACATAATATTGTGTACCTCTCTTCATATTAATAATTACTGAACAATTCCATATATTATTCAAGATTCTTTTGAGTGTGATACAACCAGTCACCTGACAAATGCTAAGGGAAAGAACTTATTACTTCAACCAAATCGTCAAAAATATTCAGTGTGGGTAGCTGATTCTCAAGGGTAACAACAACTTATATGTAACTTCTTTGCAGGATTTCCTATTCAAGTCTTCTCTGTGATTCTGTCCTATTCTTACTTTTTACTGGACTTTTCCTACAAAGAGATTATCATTCCCATAGAATTTTCACAGCCCTACTATGACTGGCATCTTCATCAGATAAGACTGATTAAAACAGAAGAGGCAAGTTTCCCACCAGAAGGTTTTACTGTGTCCAAATGGTGGTGGTGTGACCAGTTTAACAGTTGTTACCTTTTTTTTTTTAATTTTTTATTTTTTATAAACATATATTTTTATCCCCAGGGGTACAGATCTGTGAATCACCAGGTTTACACACTTCACAGCACTCACCAAAGCACATACCCTCCCCAATGTCCATAATCCCACCCCCTTCTCCCAAACCCCCTTCCCCCAGCAACCCTCAGTTTGTTTTGTGGGATTAAGAGTCACTTATGGTTTGTCTCCCTCCCAATCCCATCTTGTTTCATTGATCCTTCTCCTACCCACTTAAGCCCCCATGTTGCATAACCACTTCCTCATATCAGGGAGATCATATGATAGTTGTCTTTCTCTGCTTGACTTATTTCGCTAAGCATGATACACTCTAGTTCCATCCATGTTGTCGCAAATGGCAAGATTTCATTTCTTTTGATGGCTGCATAGTATTCCATTGTGTATATATACCACATCTTCTTGATCCATTCATCTGTTGATGGACATCTAGGTTCTTTCCATAGTTTGGCTATTGTGGACATTGCTGCTATAAACATTCGGGTGCACGTGCCCCTTTGGATCACTAAGTTTGTATCTTTAGGGTAAATACCCAATAGTGCAATTGCTGGGTCATAGGGCAGGGGAAGCTAGGGCAAACATGAACTATTGGGATTTCATCAAGATCAAAAGCTTTTGCACAGCAAAGGAAACAGTTAACAAAATCAAAAGACAACTGACAGAATGGGAGAAGATATTTGCAAACGACATATCAGATAAAGGACTAGTGTCCAGAATCTATAAAGAACTTAGCAAACTCAGCACCCAAAGAACAAATAATCCAATCAAGAAATGGGCAGAGGACATGAACAGACATTTCTGCAAAGAAGACATCCAGATGGCCAACAAACACTTGAAAAAGTGCTCCATATCACTCGGCATCAGGGAAATACAAATCAAAACCACAATGAGATATCACCTCACACCAGTCAGAATGGCTAAAATCAACAAGTCAGGAAATGACAGATGCTGGCGAGGATGCGGAGAAAGGGGAGCCCTCCTACACTGTTGGTGGGAATGCAAGCTGGTGCAGCCACTCTGGAAAACAGCATGGAGGTTCCTCAAAGTGTTGAAAACAGTTGTTACCTTTTATCTTTAGCCACCATTACCTTAGCCTACAATTGGAAAGTCTTCTTGCTAATAACCTTTTTCTTTTCTTTTCTTTTTTAAATTATGTTCAGTTAACCAACATGTAGGTTTTTGATGTAGGTTCAATGATTCAATTGTTGGATAAAACATCCAGTGTTTATCACCACATGTGCCTTCCTTAGTACCCATCACCCGGTTACCCCATCCCCTCAACCCCCACCTTTCTGTAATCCTCAATTTGGCTCCCAGAATCCAGAGTCTCTCATGGTTTGTCTCCTTCTCTGGTTTCTTCCCACTCAGTTTTCCTTCCCTTTCCCTGTGGTCCTCTGTGCTATTCTTTATGTTCCATATATGAGTGAAATCATACGATGATTATAATTCTCTGCTTGACTTATTTCACTTAGGATAATCCCCTCCAGTTCCATCCATGTCAATGCAAATGGTGGGTATTCATCTTTTCTGATGGTTGAGTAGTATTCCATTGTATATATGAACTACATCTTCTTTATCTATTCATCTACTGAAGGGCATCTTGGCTCCTTCCACACTTTGGCTATTGTGACCATTGCTGCTATGAACATTGGGGTGCATGTACCCCTTCTTTCCACTACATCTGTATCTTTGGGATAAATATCTAGTAGTGTCCTTTTCTATTCTGCCCCAATGAACCTAAATTCCTCACAACCTACCACAGTTGGCTTTTTAAAATATAAATTATTTTATGGGCACCGGAGAGGCTCAGTTGGAAGTGTTCAACTCTTGATTTGGGCTCAGGTCATGATCTCATGATCTCATTGGTCATGAAAGGGAGCCCCACAGCAGGCTTCATGCTCAGTGGGGAGTCTGCTTGAAGATCTTCTCTCTCTCACTCTCTCTCTCTCTCTCTCTCTCTATATATATATATATATATATATACATATATATATATGTATATATATATGCGTGTGTGTGTATATATATATGTGTGTGTGTGTGTGTGTGTATATATATATATAGATATATATATACATACATATATATGTATTTATATGGTGTAAATCACCTCTCTTAAAATCTCCCAATAGTTTTCCTTTCAAGAAAGAATAAATCTGAAATCCTTACCATTAACTGACATGGTCATAAGTGATCTGCTCCTGCATACCTCTCTGGTCTCTTATTCTTCATACCCCAACCTCACTTTAACTCATGTTCCTCCAGTAAAATTATCTTCTATCCTTTTCTCATATATATTAACTCTTTTCAGGATTACAAATTCTTAAATCATGGCCTTTGTACCCCTTGACACACCAAGACTCTTTTGAGACGCCCACAAGGTCAAACCTATTTTTATTATAATAGTAAGACTTTATATGTCAATTAAGTTTTATTCTCTCACCACTAGCAAGATTTTTCATGGTAGAATTTTCAAAAGTCTACATAAACTATGATATCCCACAGACACCTTCTATCAAGGCAATGATTAAAGAATTTTGAAAAATGTACTACACTGACATTCTTCTGCATAGTTATTTTGTTTGGAAAAATATCATTGTTAAATTAAAATAGTATATTTTAACATGTAAGGAATGTATTATTGTTTGTAAATAAACCACTAAAATAATATTTTTTCATTGTCAGTTTTTATTTCTAATATGGTAAATAGTGATAGATATAGCCCCCAAAACAAAAGTTCTTTGAGGTCCTTACTGATTTTTAAGAATGGAAAAGTGATCTTAGACCAAAAAGTTTGACACTACAGCATCAGATCTTTGAGTTTATTTCTGCTCAAAATATTCTTTCCCAAAATTTTTACATGACTCTTTTACCAAGCTGTTTCAATGGCCCCCTTTTCAACATTCAGATCCCTTCTTAGATGTCAAGTCTTCTGAGAAGCCCCTCCAGTGAAAATGCAAAAGAGAATCTCCATTATTTATAAAAATATGTTTCTTTGTGTTAACTGAATGTGGTATATATTTCAAATCAGATTTTATGAATCTGAGATAGCACCTAGTATAAAAAGTACAAGAAATCAATTTTCATAGGCAAATCAGATTTGTGAGACTTTGATGGTTGTTCCTGGTCCTTCATTCCCATGTGAGATACTCTTTCTCTAACCCAGAATAATAGATGAGTTCTCTAAGTGAAGTACATGGTTGCTTCTCACAGGGAGCATCTTGTTTATGACACCACTTTACACACCAAAGCATTGCATAACTGACATGGCCTTTTCTAGGGATCCAGACCTGGAAAACTTGCAGATTCTAGATTTGTTTACCATGAGCAATCTTATTTAGTGACTTCCTGTTAAAATTATTCCATGTAAATATTTTCTTCATTATTAGACTGTGTGTTAGGGAGTCTCTTTATTAACATATTTACAAGGAGATTAGATTGGGTCACTTACTTTCCCCAGTGCATCCCTCTCTTTTTTTTTTTTTTAATATTTTGTTTATTTATTTGACAGAGAGAGATCATAAGTAGGCAGAGAGGCAGGCAGAGAGAGAGGGGAAAACAGGCTCCCTGCTGAACAGAGAGCCCAACGTGGGGCTTGATCCCAGGACCCTGAGATCATGACCTGAGCCAAAGGCGGAGGTTTAGCCCACTGAGCCACCCAGGTAACCCCATCCCTCTCGTAATAAGGACAGAAAATGACCAGGTCAGCTACATAAATATCTTTCATCCAGCCACAAAACCTTAGTTTTTAGGATAGAAACCTACAATATACTAAGTGTTCATTACTATGTGTAATTTGAGTGACTGGAAACCATATTTCAATGTTCTTTGAGTATTTCACTATGTAATTTAATAAAATTTATGCCTTTTTGAAGACAATTGGGGGCCTTTACATAACATTGTGGTGAACATTATTGCAGATCTTTCTTGGTAGTGTTTTCCTTATATTAAGTTTCCTTATATTAAGTTCTAAAACATGGAGTTTTGGAGGCGCCTAGGCGGCTGAGATGGTTAAGTGGTTGTCTTTTGTCCAGGTCATGATCTCCAGGTCCTGGGATCAAGTTCCATGTCCAGCCCCATGGGGGGATCTTTGCCCAGCAAGGAGTCTGTTTCTCCCTCTCCCTCTGCTTGTACACACTCTCACTCTCTATAAAATGAATAAATAAAACCTTTTAAAAAATAAAAAGTGGAATTCTGGATCCAAAGACATACATATATCACATTTTTAAGCATGCAACAAAACTGCCATTAGAAAGATTATACCACATTGCATCCCTGTTAGTAACACATAAAATTCTCTACTGCCACACTCTTATAGATATTTTGTAATGACAGACTTTAAAAGTTGTTAACACTCTAAGCGAAAATAAAGCAAGTTTTAAAAATGTGTATTTCCTTAATAAATACTAAGAAAAACATGTTGCATATGATTAAAATCCTATTTGATTTTTATAATGACTTATTTCTATATATTTCTCTGTATTTTCTCTATATTTTTCCTTTCTAGTTTTAGACATACAGTTTAACCAGCTGAGGGTGTGTTTGCATATATATACATATATATGTATACATATGTACATATATGTTTCCTCTAGATTTATAAGCACACATATGTATTTTCACCTGTGTTAAGAATTAAATATGCATAATTCTGTACACATTCATTGGTTAATATTTGATTTCCTTGGTACAATGACCATCATTCTGTGAACTTTTGACTGTGAATTATGCCATGAAATATGGCTTGTTATTGATATACATTGTCATCACAGGGTAGCTCTTATATGATTATAAGGTCCTAAGTTATAATTCAGCTCTGAATTCTACACCCATAATTATACAGAACATTTTTAGCTCTTTCAAGTAGATTATTTAAATATTTCAATGTATTCCTGAAAAAGTTTTTATTCTGCAAACTTTTAGAAAGATTATGCTTCTGTTCTTCTAAGGCTTAAAGTAGAAGTCATAAATCAATGTCTTCAGGGGCACAAAGATGGTTTTAATGTCTAAAAAAAAAAAGTAGCATGATGAGGTGTATTGCCAGTGGTGTCCATGTAAAGGATGTTAAGTCCAACTAAAGACAAATTCATTTTGTATAATTAGTTTTGATCAAACAAAACCTATTTACTGGCTGAGAATCACTACAACAGTTCTCAACCTTTAGAGAATGAAAATTCTATATGTTTAATGAAGACTATCAATCCTTATTAACTTCGTAGAAAAATTCCTCTTTGCTTTAAATATATAGACATGCACACACATGGACATGTGTCCATACTGCACAAGAACATATATATATATATATATATATATGCATATATATAAATATTTTTGCTGTTTAAGTTAGACATACAGATTTTTTTTTGTCTTAGTATTCTGTATATGCTAGAGTTTTGAAATTAGCAATAACAAAACAAACTAAAACCTTAGGTTTAATAAAAAATTTGAATGTAAGTCTAGCTTGAACCCAACAGAAGAATTTTTGTATGATCTACATTTGTCTATTTGTTTAATATATTCTTTCCCAGCTAGAATGAGGGAAGAAACCAAGTGGAAATAATTAATGTCATGTGTTAGTATCTCTCTATTTCTTCCTAGGATATTGTTCTCTCAATATTTGATTTTCTTTGGAACCACCTCATTTAATGTAAGTCATTTTTCTTACATTTATATATTGGTTTTTTAATGATATTCTTCATGGAAGTTATTCAGAACCTATTTATGAGATATCAGCTTGAAAGTACATGAAAAAATGTGGTATCTCTAGATGCTAAAACATTTGTGTACTTTAGTTATAGAACCTCTCAGTTAGGTGCAGCTTAAGTTGGAAATAAGCTGACATGTCTCAAAAGAGATATTTCCTTTTTCTCAGGAATTTGAAAAACTTGCTATAAACTTCAGGTATTATGATAATTAACATTGGTAATAAACTTGTTAGAAGGATTAGATAGAGTTCCTTGTATATTTTTCTTGAAAAGCCCTTAATGATTAATCTTTTTCTTGTGGCCTAGGAATGGCGTAATCATTGGTCTGTGGTATATAAATAAAAATACATCCATTTATCTTTGGCTTTAACAATAACTACCGGCAGAAATAGAATGTCAGTGATTTGTTTGATATGGCATTTGTCTTTTTATTTAAGATTTTATTTGTTTATTTGGGAGGGAGAAAGAGACAGCACACACCAGCGGGGTCAGTGGGGAAAGGGAGGAGCAGACTCTGGGCTGAGCAGGAATACCAACTCAGGGATCCATCCCAGGATGCTGGGATCATGACTGAGCCGAAGGCAGACACTTAACTCACTGAGCCACCCAGGAGCTACCTGGCATTCATCTTTTGAATGTGATATCAAATGAGATACAATAAAGACTTCTAGATTTTGACAGTGTTAAGTAAAAATGGAAATAAGTATAAACATAAAAGAAAACACAAGTGTCATGTAATTAAAGCAAATGAATAAAATAAAATAATAATCATAAAGAGATTTGACTCAATAATACTTACAGAATTAAATGTACCAATTTGGTCAATGTTTATTAAATAAGTTAGATGTTCTAGCTTATTCACTGACACTCATTTCTTTACTCTTTTTCTTTTTTCCTTTACTTGGTAAAAGATTTTAAATTTATGTTACTAATGCAGGATTTTCTAATTAAGCAAAGA
Organism: Mustela lutreola; assembly: GCF_030435805.1. Lineage (NCBI taxonomy): Eukaryota > Metazoa > Chordata > Mammalia > Carnivora > Mustelidae > Mustela > Mustela lutreola. The sequence continues at coordinate 20,993,748 of NC_081290.1, forward strand.
TTAATTGATCCTTAAAATGTTGCACATTTAAAATTTTCTAATTTGGTGTTTGTGGGCAAGAAATTTTTTGAGAAAAATAATTTGGAGGATACTTTCAGATTTGGTCAAAAATAATGAAATAGATCCAGTAAGCTGGAGATCTGAACATTATTTTGACAGATGTGGGAAATAAGGGCTGCACCTGCCTATCTAGGACCTGGTTTTCATTGCTTCACTTGCACTGGCTTTCAGCCATTCTCAACCATGGTATGAATGAGGTATATAGTTAACATTACGTGACAAGGTCACTACTAATGATGTCCTGGAGGGCAGCCAGTCTAGTCCTAAACTCTGAATTAGCCATGTGGAAAGAAACGAGCATGAAATGTGAAAAACTGCTGCACCTAAATTCAGTGATAATAATCTAAATAAATATTTATCTTCTATGCTTTATAAAGCACATTAACATATAGACTTTATTGTAATAGTCACAATTAAAATAATGAATAATTAACCATGCTTACAAACTATAAAATTCATTTTCAGAAGCAAATAGCATGTTTGAGGTCAGACATTAATAAGAAAAAAAAAAATCTTAAGCAAGACAAAGAGAAAGAAAAAGGAAGCCCTAAGTGATCACTTTGAATTTAAAAGTGATAACCAAGGGATGCCTGGGTGGCTTAGTCCATTAAGCATCTGCCTTCTGCTTAGGTCTTGATCTAAGTGTCCTGAGATCAGTCCTGAGATCAATACGCTAGGATCCCATCTGGGATCAAGCCCCATTCCAGCGTCCTGGGATCAAGCAGGGAGCCTGCTTCTCTCTCTCCCTCTACCCCTCCCCCACCACTCATGCTCTCCCTTATCGCTCTCTCTCAAATAAATAAAATCTTTTAATAAAAAAAGTGATAGGCAATACAAAATGTCAAAGTACCCCCATACATATAAAACGATAGTATTGCAGAATGGAGTTGGGTGTGGGGGGAGCAAAGGCTCTATAGATAGTAAATCTGGCAGTAGATGCCCTTTATAATTCTGTTCAGATGTGTGATTCAGTAATCCCTTGATTCGACGGACTGTTAAATAAAAGTTTATGATAAAATAAAAGTGATGCAAATTGACTTAAATCACTAGCCCTTCCTTTCTTCAAGCCTGATAGCAGTTCTTGACTGCTATCTTTTCTTTATGGCTTTATGGAAAACAAGTGTGTCTTGCTCTCTCATTGAATAATGATTTACCTACATCATGAGCTATTAAGTTCTTGGCCTCTTAATTTGTTTTTTGTGGTAAAATGGAAATCATTTTTTTGTCCCTTTCACAGTGACTTTACAAATATAAATTTAAACTTTATGCCCTATGGATTTTTAATGATCATTCTCTTTAGTTCTTACTCGAAGTTGTCCCATTCTTTCCATTTCTATCATATGTTATATAATGTTTGATCTAAGAGAACCCCCAGAAACACTGAAGGCTACTTGCTTACAGATAAGACATATTGGTCAAAAGATTAATCCTTACCCTGTCACCCTAACAATTCAAAAGAAAGAGCACTCATATCCTACTCACTACTGTGCTGCTATTATTTGCAGAATAGCACTGAAAACCAGACAGCTACTTCAGCAATTTAGGTCTTTTTTTTTTTTTTTTTTTTTAAGATTTGTTTGTTTATTTTAGAGGGGGGAGGGGCAAGGGCAGTGAGAAAATCTCAAGCAGACTCCCCACTGAGTGCAGAGCCTGATGTGGGACTCAATCACATGATGCTGTGATGGTGACCTAAGGTGAAATCAAGAGTCAGATGCTAAACCAACTGAGCCACTCAGATGCCCCAGGTCTGATTTTTTCTTAAGTACTTATAATACCTAACCTTTCTTCAGCTCATATCAAGTAATAGTAGGGTGACTACTCTAAATTCATGCTAAAAAGAGAAGATGTATTATTAAATAATGCAAGGCTAATTATCTAATTCAGAAATGAATGCACAGGCTTATTCTTGATTGTTGAGTTGAGTGAACCCGAGCATAAAGGGCACTCAACTCACAATTTAGCAAATGAGAAAAGATACCTCAATAAAACCCCTAAACTGATCATCTAAAATATTGTATATTTACCAATAGAATAATATGTCACAGACATATTTCAGAATAATCATGAATATATGTGATCTATAACAATAAAATATATATTTTATATCAAGATAGAAAAAGTAAATACACTATATTTTTTTTTATTTAAAGATTTTACTTTTTAGAGTAGCTTTAGGTTCTGAGCGAAATTTAAAAGAAAATAAAGATGTTCTCCAAATACCTCCTGACCCCACACAAACATAGCCCTCCCCATTGTCAACATTCTCACTGGAGAGGAACATTTGTTAAAACTGATGAACGTATGCTGTACACATAGTCACTCACTGTCCATAGTTGACGTTAGAGTTTATATCTGGTATTGTACATTTTGTGGATTTGGAAAGTTGTCGCATGGCATGAGTCCATCATTATAGGATCATTTAGAGTATTTTTCAAAGTCTGAAATATCCTCTGTGCCCCCACCTTATTTAATCCCTCTCACCCTCCACCCCTGGAAACCACTGAATTTTTACTGTCTCCCTAGTTTTGTCTTTCACAGAATATTATGTAGTTGGAATTACACAGTATGTGGTATTTTCAGATTGGCTTCTTCTGTTTAGTAATATGCCTTTAAGGTTCCTCCCTGTCTTTTCATGCCTTGGTATTTCATTTCTTTTTGGTGGTGAATAGTACTCCTTTTTAAGGTGTGTCGATGTGATGTATTACATGAATTTATTTTGGAGAGGTTTTTAAAAATTTTAATTCCAGTTAGTTAACATACAGTGTTATATTAGTTTCAAGCGTACATTATAGTGATTCAACAATTCCCTACATCACCCAATGCTCATCGCAAGTGCATTCCTTAATGCCCATCACCCTTGACATGGCCTTGTTCTGTTCTTCCATTTGGGATAAATTTATCTGTCTTTTCATTTTGTCTAAGTCTCTGCCTGTTTCCCTGTGTTAGAAAAGTTAGTTATGTCTCCTATTCTTGAGGGTAATGGCTTTATGAAGATGTGGTCCTGTAGTGCCCTGCCACGCAGTGTCCTTTGTTCCCTAGGGTGCTTCCATGAGTGTCTCTAGTATGTGTTGCTTGTGCTCCACTGCTGTGTCCTGGCTGCCTTATCCTTCAGGCCAGTCATCTGCAGAGGCTCTTTGCCTCTGGTGGGCAGTGTTTGGGGCCTGGCTTGAATGTGGTACATTTTAACTAGGTATGTGCTGGTCTGTTTGTGAAATGAGAACATGTCACGACCACGGCCAGAACTGAGGCTCCATATTACTCCTCAGTTGGGAGACACAATATGAGCAGGGGTTTGGTCTGGTCTTCTGGGGGAAGGAACCTGCTGCACTGGGACTGAGACCAGCTTGACTGGAGCACAAGAGGGCAGTGCTTGGTGTAACCAAGTTAGGTAATGAATGTTCCCATGGTGCTGGGTCCCATAGTGGCCCTGTGCTTATGCTGGGGATGGGCGAAAGAAATGGCGCCACCCAGTTCCTTTGTTCCTGGAAGGATCTCTCCATGGATGCTGTCTCCCTGGGGCACGTCCCAAGATGAACAAACAACCTCCCCACTGTGAGTCCAGAGCTCTTCAGATCACTGTTTCCATGCTGTATATCCATGCATCATTTGTCAGACTTCTCTCAAAGAGCATCACAACACCCTGTGGTCTCTATTCCAGCTGAGTCTGCTGACTTTTAAAACTCCAGGCTTTAGAGCCCTGCTCGTTGCAAGAAACTATGAAATTCCACCCCTCTTACTTTTCACGCTAACTGCTATGGGATTAATTTAGTCTGTGTTAGTCTCTTGCCCTTCCGCAAGGCTGGGGCTCCCTCCCCACTGCAGTGGTAGTATTCATTTCTCTCCCAAACCATATCTACACTCTTCCTACCTTCTTTAATGTGACCTCTTCTCTACCATTAGTTGTGGAGTTTGTTCTGCCATCTTCAAGTCATTTTTTGTTTTTTTAAGGATGATTTGACAGTTATCTAGTAATATTCAGGGGCCAGTTGAGCCTAGGTCCTTCTACTCTGCCATCATCTTCTAATCTCTTTTTAGTAATTGATTTTTGAATGTTGAACAACTTTTACATACCTGAGATAAATACAAGTTGGTCATAGTGCATAATTCTTTTTATGCATGATTGATTTGACTTCCTAATACTTTGTTGAAGAATTTTTGAGAATTTTTGCATCTTGGTTCATTAAAGATACTGTTCTGTAATTTTGTTTTGTTTTGTTTTGTTTTTTTTATGCCCTTGTCTAGTTTTGGTAGTAGAATAATGCTGGCCTCATAGAAATGCCCTCTGGCCATAAATTCCTTCAATTTCTGTTTGTCTAAATAAGTCTTTATTTCACCTTCACAGGAGAAATACTTTCACAGAATACAGAATTCCAGGTGGATTTTTTTTTTAACCTCTCAAAATTTTAAGTATTTCACTTCACTCTTCTTGCTTGCATGGTTGTTGAGAAAATATTGGATGTGATGCTTCCCTTTGCTTCTCTATGGGTAAGGTACTTTTTTCCCCCTGTGACTTTTTTCAATACTTTTTTTTTTTTTCTTTTGCTCTATCTTTGATTTTCAGGAGTTTGAAAATTATATGCCTAGGAGTAGTGTTTTTGGAATTCATCCTGTTTAGTGTTCTCTGAGCTACCTAGATCTACGGTTTGGTGTTTGGCATTAATTTGGGGGAAATTCTATCATTTTTTTCAAACGCATTTTCTGTCTAGTATTCCCATTACATGTACGGTATGGCTTTTGTAATTCTCCCACAGTCTTCAGATATTCTGTTACAGAGATAGATAAATAGATAGATAGATAGATAGATAGATAGATAGATGATAGATAGATAGATAGATAGATAGATATTTTTTGTCTTTATTCTCTTTGCTTTTCAGTTTTAACTTTCCACTGGTACATCCTCAAGCTCAAAGACTCTCCTCAACAGTATCCAGTCTACTATTAATCCACTGTGATGAGTAATTTTGTGGATTAATTTGACTGGGCCAAGGAATGTACAAATGGCTTAGATCCACCCCCTTCTTCTTTTCCTGAATGTGTCTGTGAAGTGACTCTGAAAAAGATAAGCATTTGCATCTGTAGACTTAGTAATTAAAATTCACCCTCACTGGTGTGGGCTGGGACCATCCAAATTGTTGAGAAATTGAATAAAAGCCAAAAGCAAGAAGCAAAAGAAAAGGCAAAAAAGGTGGTGGGAAGGGAAGGGAGTAAAAGAGAGGAAAGGACAGGAAGGCAAAGGAAGGGCTCGATCGTGGTCTCTCCTTTTGAGATGACAAGTTCATCCTTTCTTGCTCTTGGACACTGGAACTCGTGGTTCTGGGGCCTTCTGACTTGTATCAGTAGCCCTCCCAGTTCTCAGACTTTCAGCCTTGGACAAGAAGGTACGCTATCAACTCCCCTGGTTCTCAGGATTTTAGACATGAGCTGAGTTATATCACCAACTTCCCTGGTTCTCCAGCTTCTGTAAGGCAGATTGTGGGACTTCTCATCCTACACAATTATGTGAGCAAAGTTCTATAATAAGTCTCCTCTTATACATACCTCTATGTCTTTTGCTGGTTCTGCTTCTCTGACTAATACACCAGTCAAAAGCATTCTTTGTTTCTTTTGTAGTGTTTTTGGCCCTCTAGCATGTCTAGTTAGTTCTTTCTAGGATTTCCATCTCTGTTTATGTTGCCCATCAGTTCTTACATTTGTCTATTTTATGCATTAGAACCCTTAGTATATTAATCATAGTTATTTTAAATTCCTGGTCTGATAATTCCAATATCTCTGCCATGTTTAGTTCTGCTGCTGGCTTTATCCTTTCTAGTTGTGTTTTTTGCCTTTTATTAAGCCCTCTAATTTCTCCCTCATAGCCATAGTTGAAGTACTGGGAAAGAGGAACTTCTTTAAATAGGCCTTTAATAATTGGTATTAAGATATAGAGGGAGGGGAAGTGTTCTACAGTTCTGTAATTAGATTTCAGTCTTTTAGTGAGTCTGTGCCTCTGGACTGTAAACTTTACAATTATGTCTCAGGTTTTTCTCCCCCCTAATGTGGGCCAGGAAGGCTACAGTATGCTGGAATTAGATATTTCCTTTTTTCCACTTGGCAAGATAAAGCTGACTGGCATTGGAGAGTTCTATTCTCCCAGGTCAGTAAGGCTCTGGTTAACAAAGTAGGTTAGGCGAGGCTCTGGTTAACTAGTTTCCACTTAGGGTGGCCTTTAGGAACAGAATTCTGTGGTATATTTAGAAATGTTTTCTTTTCTCTTCTCCTTGCAAGATTCAGGTGGGGGATTTTTCTCAAATGTTTACTGAGGGAGCCTGGTTGAGCTCATGGAGGTAAATCTCACAAAAATTGTAGGAACCCCCTTGTGACAGGTTTACCCTGCAGTTTTTAATTCTCAGAGTTTTTAATTCTCAGAGTAGTAGCCTGCAGCAATTCACCAATTTTTTTTAGACTTTTTAAAAAAAGATTTTATTTATTTATTTGACAGAAAGAGGGAGATCACAAGTAGGCAGAGAAGCAGTCAGAGAGAGAAGGGGAAGCAGGCTCCCCACTGAGCAGAGAGCCTGATGCAGGGCTTGATCCCAGGACCCTGAGATCATGACCCAGAGCCAAAGGCAGAGGCTTAACCTACTGAGCCATCCAGGTATCCTCACCCATTTCAGTTCAGTTTTTTTGTACCTGGAAGATCCCATAGCAGCTTCCACTCTTGAATCTCTGTTCTGGTAAGCTGTTCCTTCTTGTATTGGTCTGTCTGAAACTCTCATCTTCTGCTGAGCTGTTTGTTGTGCATCCTCTTCTCTCTTATGGATCTAAGAAGAGTTGTTGGCTTATCAGTTTGTTCAGATTGTTACTTGTTAGGATGGTGGGGTGGTGTCTAAGTTCCTTACATGCTGACCCAAAACCCAGACCTCATTTATTTTTTATAACATAACTAATAATGTTCTCTATAATCTGTCTCTATAATCTGATTAGAGTTGTGTCCATGCTCAGGCCATACTTATTCATGTTAATGTTTAGATTGATTTCTATGTGTTGTTACATACATTTTTAGTTTTTTACTTTATTGCTGTAATTTGGTGTTTTGAATGTTGGAGTTAATGACTTATATCTTATTAACTATAATTATTTAAAAATGCAGCCAATGTAAATGTCTCTCTACCCCAGACCCCATAGGTATATATAATTTATAATCTATTGCTTTCCAAAGTCTATAGCCCATGTGTTCCTTTTCTTGTTTCTGTTTCCTTTTCCCTCATTTGGCTTAGAATATTTTAGAATTTGGCTGTTAGATCTGGATTATCAGGAACCTGACCATAAGAAAATAAGAATGTTGCAATGGAACCATGCAGAAACAATGACAATTGTCTCTAGTACCATTCAGCATTCAATCCCCCAAATACTTTGTTCACTCCATGCAAATAAAGGAATGAAGTTATAGCTCCATATTTCAAAGAATTTGGAATACAATAGTGGAATAAAAACAGGTGCATATTCCTATAACAGAATGTCTTTTAAAATGTGGGCCAACAAGGTACAAAGTGTTATTCAATTTAACTCAAGGAACACTGAGTGTATTAACAAGCACTGTGCTGCAGGCTGGATGGAAAATGATGTTTTCTTAGCAGCTTTATGTCTAATGAGAGAGACAGGAAAGTAAACAAACCATTATGATACACTGAGAAAAGTGCTATGATAGAGGAATGTTATAATAGTTCAGAAAAAAGAGAGAGAGAGAGAGAGAGAGAGAGAGAGAGAGAGAGAGAATCACATCCCACACACTACTCTATTATAATGCAGGTTTTTATTTTTATTTTTTATGATTTTAGAATAATAGAAAAAAACTTCTAAAGAACCTTAATGAGAAAAGTTGCATTAGATATTCGGCTGAATCCAGAAAAATGTATATATGTTGACAAGTTATTTTGCTAAAACTTAACGCTATTGAGAAGTGCAAACTCAGGCAGAAATATTCTCCAAGACTTTCATCTTTTAGGCTAGCCTCAATTCTTTCTAAAATTTCTTTGGTCAGCAAAATTCTATTAATCGAAACATAGAAGTTTACACATTTGCCATGTAACTTCTACAAAAAGAAAAGTCACAATGTTAACTATAATCAAACACAAAATTTTAGAAGCATAAACAGTTAGAGCAGGAGGATTTGGAATAGCCAAGCTGGAGAAGGCTCCTATGTGTTATTTTAGTCTCTCAGACTTTCTTCTTTGAGTTACACTGGACATAGGTCTAATAACTAATACTTGACATAATTCAGTGAATATGTTTTTACATTTCAGAATTTATAAAACAATTTACCACAGCTTTCCTCATTTCAGTTCTATAAATACACTTTGCAGTAATCATAATTCCAATTTTAGAAAGAAGAGGAACAAAGATTGTAGATTATAAGAAACAGCAAGCTGGCTAAGTCATACCCTGAGCAATGTCTTCTAATGTCAAGTTCAGCATTTTTCCTAAAACATATCAGCTCCTAGCAAAATATTGGTTCTGACTTATTTTTACCCATAATCTATAAGTTTTCTGCAGAAATATCTATCTAGTCTTTCCCATTTTACCATTAAACTCTTCAAAATATTAGTTGGAGTAGAGATTTTCAATACATAAAAGCTAAAATAAATAAAAGTTCTAAAGTACTTACTTGATGCCCTCCCAAAAGGCTTTGCATTAATTTCATGTTGAGTTCTCTTTCACCAGAACTTTGCACTCATTAGTTTAAAAATTTATGTTTATGACCATTCATCATACCCACATCCTCCAATTCGTATCAAGTATTTTAAAAAATCATTTGATTGTTTAAGAATACTTAAACAGAGGTCTAAAACAATTAAACTGAATAAAGATATTAAAAAATGGCTTAAATGACACTGAACAAGTTTGTGTTCACACCATCAATCATTGGTAAACATTTATATTCTCTAATTTAAAAATGCACTTTCAGTGAGAGTGATATTGCTTCCAAGCAAACAAAAGTTAGTTCTTGGGGTATAAAAATTGTTAGATATTATAAAGATGTGAAGTCCTCCAAAGAGCCACAGTACATAAACAGATATACAGTATATCTTTGGTACTAAATGTTACAGAAGTGAGCAATTAGAGGGGAAAAAAATGGTCTAAAAACACTAGTAGGGGAAGGGGACAAAAATGAAAAAAAGATTGAGACATACATTCTAAAGATTATGTCTCTGGGTAGGTGGTCTCAGCATTCTCTTTTGTAAAAACAGAGGTGGTGGTGGTGACAGAAGGGAGAGATTACTTAAATTGTTGCATGTTATGAAATGGAAAAGAGAGATTTAATACAGAGGTCCATGGTACAGTTACCACTTTGCCACAATTCCAAACCAAAATTATGCTTTAACATTTTTTAGATTCTTATAAATTGGCATCTAAAGGAAAACAAATTGAGATCTCCCTGAGATCTCATTCCCTACCTTCCTTTTGGTATTTAAGCACTTTGTTGAGCACTATTTAAGCACTATCTAAGCACTTCTGTTGAGTTAGCTCAACAGAAGAACTAATAACTTCTGGTTCTAGTGCCAGAGCCCTCTCTTTCTTTCCAACGAACCACTCCTTGATCTCTGAAACTTTCATTACCTCTCAGTCACCTAGATGTTCCCTGCCACCTGCACTTTCTATTGTGTAAGTGATGAACAGTTTGGGGGCTGGGGTCTTCTTCTAGATTTAATTCCATACTGTGTCCTGCCTGGTAACATCCAGACGAAACACAACCCTGACTTGAAGTGATGTTAAGCTATTTACTGCTTATCTTTATACCAGTTAAGGTACATATTCATTCCTGAGACATGGGGGGGGGGAATGTTTACTTATAGAATGCTGCTCTAAATTTCACTGCAGTGTTAGTAAATATACAGAATATTAATTGTATTGCTTTTCTAAAACTAAAAAAAAAATCTTAATTTCAAAAATTATCTGGCCCTAGGGTTTCAGACCAAGATGACAGCTCTGGAGGAAATACAAAGTTTTGCCAGGGAACTTGAGATAATGCACTAAGGTCTCTGAGTGCAAAATAGAAAAAGTAAGAAACTATTTCTGTGAAGAGTAGGTTTGCGGTTAAAAATGACACACCAAGTCTGTGTGGGATGAACCTTAGAGATTATTTCCTTAAAGCTGTGATCCTTTACTGCATAACCTGCAGCCTGAGCACCTTCTAGCTGGTAGCCTTTGTGTTGTTTGGCTTTAGGGTTTTCTCTGTAGCCAAGCTAGATTGCTCCCCTCCTGAAGCCAGCAGTCTTCCACAAATGACTGGTAGTATTTGCTATACAAATCCTCTGATTCCTTTAGCTTTTGAAGCAAGTGGGTTTTAATAATTTTCCCATGGGGTTAAAACCCAGTTGTCCACAGCATAGCTGGCTTGATAGCATAATGTATTGGCCTTCACTCTCTCTTTTTTTTTTTTTTTTTAACTTTTGTACTTCTTTATGGATGTATACTACCTCTTCCAAATAAATTATGTGTGCTTTTTTTCTTACTTGATCCAATACTGGGGGAACTCAAACTAAAACAAGGACTTAGAATTTTTCTAGTCTTCCCTAAGAACTGGAGTTCTTTGACTGAATCCCACATAGGGGTCAGGGAATCTGTTACTTAAAATTTCCTAATGCTGTCTGCCTGCCTAGCTGGCTTTCTAACAACTTGCTTTTACATTCTTTATTATGATTTTCCATTAGTCAGTTAATGGCTTTGCAACATCAGCTTAAACCAGTACTATTCCCTTCAAGCTGCTTGATTATTTGACCTGTTGTCTAATTTCATAACCTACTGAAAATTATGATACACCAGCAGGATTAAACATCTACCAAATGTCTCCATTGGATCCAAATACTTCTCTATATCAGACTATCTTAGTTTCAACAGCACAGACTCAAACCCAACAACAATCAGTCTGGTTTTTTCTACTGTAATTAAGTGGGCTGTGTCTAGACATGTTCTGAGATAATAAGATCTTATGAATCATGATAATTATCATCATAATAATAAAAAAGTTATGGAGGACTTACTAAGTGCCACAAACCTTGCTAAATGCTTTACTGTTGTGTCTCATGTCTATGAACTAACTCTGTTTATTATCACACTGAGACCTTAAATAGTGAAGTAACACACTCAAGGGCATTTAAGTGGGAAGATGTAGACTAGTAGTTTGTCCCCAGGACATCTGATTGCAGAATCTAAGCTTTTAACCGCTATACTGTGATACTCTCTAAATTCTTTCAAAAGAAAAATAAATTCTCTCAAACTAAAGGATTCTTTTCCCTTGGAAAAAGGTCTTATCCCAGTGTTAATCATTAGATTCCCCCTTAACCATGACTTCAGGGCCCTAAGATACTCTTTTTATTCAGGAAATGCCAAGATTCCCCAAGTTGGTAGCCTATTAATTTTCTATTTTCTTGCTTCTACTTACTTTCGCTTATCAACAGCCATAATTGAGCAAGAGATGTAATTACTACTAGAACTCCAACTTTTGAACATTTGCATTATATGACTCATGATGAATAACACAAGTTTGAAGCAATCTTAAGACATTTTTAAAAGGAACTAGACAAATATGTCATTAAAATCAGGGCTTATTTTATCTCTCAAGACATTGTTGTATTACAAATGCTTGTTTAATAGTTTAATCATTATAAGATGGTTGTGTGATTAATATATACTTATTATTTAAATTCTTAAATGGAGCTTTCCTTGCAAATAACCTCCCATCCAAACACAGATATTTAACATACAGATGCATAATGAACACTGAAGCTATCATTGCATACCTACCTTGAGACTGGAGTTTTACATACATGATAAAGCCTCCCAACAACCTTGGAGAATATAGATTATCTACATTATCTTTTTCAGAGAGACTGAAAATGAGAAGATTTTGACCAATAGCTAAAAGACAACTGCTTTTAAATTAAGAATTCAATTGGTATCTTAAGTTTCTTTTTCTCCAATGTTCCTATTTAAGAAAAGAACTTTGTGATCAAATATACATGATAAAAAGTTCCATTTTAATCATTTTTAAGTGTATAGTTCAGTAGCATTAAATATATTCACATTGTTGTGAGACCATCACCACCACCAAACTCCAGAACTTTTTTTCATCTTTTCAGATTGAAACTCTGCATCCAATAAGCAATAATTCCCCATTATCCCTCTCCATAGCCCCTTAGAACCCCTACTGAAATTTCTGTTTCTGTAAATTTGACTACTTTAAAAACTTCATATAATTGCAATCATACAGTATTTGTCTTTTTGTTACTGGCTTATTTCACTTAGCATAATGTCTTCAAGATTTCAACACATTGCGGTAAGTTTCAGCATTTCCTTCCCTTTTAAAGCTGAATAATAATCCATAGTAAATATGTATCATGTTGTGTTTATCCATTTGTTTATTGATGCACATTTGGTTTGCTTCCACATTTTTGGCTATTGTAAATGATGCTGCTATGAACATAGATGTGCAAATATCTGCTCAAGTCCTTGCTTTCAGTTCTTTTGTTTTTATACCCAGAAATGGAATTGTTGGATCATATGAGAATTCTACAGTTAACATTTTGAGGAAGTGCCATCTTGTTTTCCACAGTTTTTGCCATGTTACATTCCCACTAGCAGTGTGCAATGTCTCAATTTCTTCACATGCTCACCAATACTTTATTATTATTTTTTAATAAGTCATCTACATGGGTATGAGGTGGTATTTTCTTTTGGTTTAAATTGCATTTCCCTCATGATCAGTGATGTTAAGCATCTTTTCATGTGCTTGTTGCCTATTCATATATCTTCTTTGGAGAAATATTTATTCAAGACCTTTGCTCATTTCTGAATCAGATTGTTTGTTTTCTTAATTCTGAGTTATAGTTCTTTATATATTCTGGATATTAATTCCTTATCAGATATATTATTTGCAAATATTCTCTCCCATTCCATTGGGAGAAATGGAATCTCTTGACAGCATCCTCCGATACACACAAAAAATTTTAATTTTGATTCCAATTTTTCTATTTTTGTTCTTGTGTTGCCTGTACTTTTGGCTTCATATCCAAGAAATCACTAACAAATCCAAGACTTTAGCCTTCCTGTACAACTTCACTATTTTGCTCAGGCCCATGGCATCGGCAGAATAGACAAGTGTCATGGTCTTTGTACTGCCAGAAAGCTCCATAGCCACTGATGAGACCAGATGTGGCACATTAAACAGTACAAGAAAGTTCATTTGGGCACAGCCCTGAAGGCCAACCCTTATGGAGACACTTCTCATGCAAGGGAATTGTGCTAGAAAAAAAAAGGGGGTTGAAGCCAAATAGCGAAATTTTTCCATCAGAAAGTATGTAAGGGTCCAGCTGATCAAGAATGGCAAAAATAAATAAATAAACTAATCACAGCCTTTGTACACAATGATAGTTGAAAAAAAATTTTATTAATATAATGTATTATTTGTTTCAGGGGTACAGGTCTGTGATTCTTCAGTCTTACACAATTCATAGCACCCCCCATAGCACATGCCCTCCCCAATGTCCTTTACCCAGCTACCCATCCCTCCCACCTTCCTCCCTTCCAGCAACCCTCAGTCTGTTTCCTGAGATTAAGAGTCTCTCTCTCCAGATTCATCTTGTTTCATTTATCCCTCCCTTCTCCTATGATCCTCTTTCTTGTTTCTCAAATTCCTCATATCAGTGAGATTATATGATAATTGTGTTTCTTTGATTGACTTAGTTTGCTTAGCATAATACCCTGTAGCTCCATCCACATCATTGCAAATAGTGAGTATTTTGATGGCTGCATAATATTCCATTATATATATATATATATATATATATATATATATATATATACCGCCTCTTTTTTATCCATTCATCTGTTGGTGGACATCTAGGTTCTTTCCACAGTTTGACTATTGTGGATGTCACTGCTATAAACACTCAGGAGCATGTGTCCCTTCAGATCACTACATTTGTACTTTAGGGTAAATACCCAGTAGAACAATTACTGGGTCATAGGGTAGCTCTATTTTCAACTTTTTGAGGAGCCTCCATACTGTTTTCCAGAGTGCCTGTACCAACTTGCATTCCCACCAACAGTATCAGAGGGTTCCCCTTTCTCCCTGTCATGGCCAACTCCTATCATTTCCTGACTGGTTAATTCTAGCCATTCTGACTGCTATGAGGTGGTATCTCACTGTGGTTTCGATTTGTATTTTCCTGATGCTAAGTGATGTGGAGCACTTTTTCATGTGTCTGTTAGTCATATGGATGTCTTTGCAGAAAAGTCTGTTCATGTCTTCTGCCCATTTTTTTATTGGATTCTTTGTTCTTTGGGTGTTGAGTTTAATAAGTTCTTCATAGATTTTGGATATTAGCCCTTTATCTGATATGTCATTTGCAAATATCTTTTCCCATTCTTTCAGCTTTTAGTTTTGTTTACTGTTCCCTTTGCTTTGCAAAAGATTTTGATCTTGATGAGGTCCCAATAGTTCATTTTTGCCCTTGCTTCCCTTGCCTTTGCCAATGTTTCTAGGAAGAAGTTCCCATGGCTGAGGTCAAAGAGGTTACTGCCTGTGTTCTCCTCAAGGATTTTGATGGATTCCTATCTCACATCAAGGTCTTTCATCCATTTTGAGTCTATTCTCATGTGTGTTGTAAGGCAATAGTCCAGTTTCATTCTTCTACATGTAGCTGTCCAATTTTCCCAACACCATTTGTTGAAGAGACTGTCTTTTTTTCACTGCACATTCTTTCCTATTTTGTCTAAGATTAGTTGACCATAGAGCTGAAGATCCATTTATGGGCTCTCTATTCTGTTCCATTGAACTATGTGTCTGTTTTTGTGACAGCACCATACTGTCTTGATAATGGCAGCTTTGTAATAGAGCTTGAAGTCTGGAATTGCGATGCTGCCAATTTTGGTTTTCTTTTCATCATTCCTCTGGCTATTCAGAGTCTTTACTGGTTCCATATAAATTTTAGGATTATTTGTTCCATTGCTTTGAAAAATGTTGATGATATTTTGATAGATCATCCTATGTAGCACAGACATTCTCAGAATATTTGTTCTTTTAATCCATGAGCATAGACTGTTCTTCATTTTCTTTGTGTCTTCCTCAATTTCTTTCTAGAGTACTCTATAGTTAAATTTTATTGAGGAAAATGAAATTCTGCTTGCTGGATTTGGTTGCAAATCTCATGCTCCTGGTGACTCAAAATAGCCGATGTTTTTCTTTTGGTCTTATACAAAGACAAGAAGAAAAGATAAATATAAGTTTTTATGGTGAAAACATGTCAATAATAAATTTTTATAGGTTTTGTTAACTGTTTCCTTTGCTGTGCAAAAGCTTTTGATCTTGATGAAATCCCAATAGTTCATTTTTGCCCTTGCTTCCCTGGAAAACAGCATGGAGGTTCCTCAAGATGTTGAAAATAGAACTGCCCTATGACCCAGCAATTGCACTATTGGGTATTTACCCTAAAGATACAAACGTAGTGATCCAAAGGGGCATGTGCACCCGAATGTTTATAGCAGCAATGTCCACAATAGCCAAACTATGGAAAGAACCTAGATGTCCATCAACAGATGAATGGATCAAGAAGATGTGGTATATATACACAATGGAATACTATGCAGCCATCAAAAGAAATGAAATCTTGCCATTTGCGACAACATGGATGGAACTAGAGCGTATCATGCTTAGCGAAATAAGTCAAGCAGAGAAAGACAACTATCATATGATCTCCCTGATGCAACATGGGGCTTAAGTGGGTACGAGAAGAATCAATGAAACAAGATGGGATTGGGAGGGAGACAAACCATAAGTGACTCTTAATCCCACAAAACAAACTGAGGGTTGCTGGGGGAAGGGGGTTTGGGAGAATGGGGTGGGATTATGGACATTGGGGAGGGTATGTGCTTTGGTAAGTGCTGTGAAGTGTGTAAACCTGGTGATTCACAGACCTGTACCCCTGGGGATAAAAATATATGTTTATAAAAAATAAAAAATTAAAAATTAAAAAAAAATAAAAATAAATAAATTTTTATAGGCCAAAAGAAAAATATAATACCATTAAGCTATCTCTATTTTCTTTTTATTAAGATTTTATTTATTTATTTGACAGACAGAGATCACAAGTAGGCAGAGAAACAGGCAGAGAGAGAGAGGAGGAAGCATTTTTAACCCACTGAGCCACCCAGGCACCCCTCTCTATTTTCTTTTAACATGATTATCGTTTTATTAATTTTGGCCATTCTAACTGGTGTAAGATGGTATCTCATGTGGTTTTGATTTGAATCTCCCTGATTGCTAATGATGATGAACATTTTTTCATGTGTCTGTTAGCCATTTGTATGTCTTCTTTGGAGGAGTGTCTGTTCATGTCTTCTGCCCATTTTTTGATGTGATTATTTGTTTTGTGTGTGTTGAGTTTGAGGAGTTCTTTACAGATCTTGGATATGAGCCCTTTGTCTGTAGTGTCCTTTGCAAAAGTCTTCTCCCATTGAGTGGGTTGACTCTTCGTTCTGTTGACTGTTTCCTTTGCTGTGCAGAAGCTTTTGATCTTGATGAAGTCCCAAAATGTCATTTTTGGTTTTGTTTCCTTTGCCTTTGGAGACATGTCTTGAAAGAATTTGTTGTGGCCAATGTCAAAGAGATTACTGCCTACGTTCTTCTCTAAGATTTTGATATATTCCTGCCTCATGTTGAGCTCTTTTACCCATTTTGAGTTTATCTTTGTGTATGGTGTAAGAGAATAGTTGCGTTTCATTCTTCTACACATAGCTGTTCAATATTCTCAGCACCATTTATTGAAGAGACTTTTTTTTTTCCACTGGATTTTTCCTGCTTTGTCAAAAATCATTGACTGTAGAGTTGAGGGTTTATATCTGGGCTCCCTACTCTGTTCCACTGGTCTATGAGTCTGTTTTTATGTCAGTACCATGCTGTCTTGGTGATCACAGCTTTGTAGTAAAGCTTGAAATCAGGCAACATGATGCCCACAGTTTTGTTTTTATTTTTCAACATTTCCTTAGCAATTTGGGGTCTTTTCTGGTTCCATACAAATTTTAGGATTGCTTTTTCTAGCTCTTTGAAAAATGCTGGTGGATTTTTTTTTTTAAGATGTTTTTATTTATTGATTTGACAGACAGAGGTCACAAGTAGGCAGAGAGGCAGGCGGGGGGTTGGGGGAGCAGGCTCCCTGATGAGCAGAGATCCCAATGCAGGGCTCAATCCCAGGACCCTGAGATCATGACCTGAACTGAAGGCAGAAGCTTTAACCCACTAAGCCACCCAGGCGCCCCTGCTGGTGGAATTTTGATTGGGTTGGCAGGCATTGAAAGTATAGATTACTCTAGGCAGTATATATATATTATATATATATTATATATTTTAACAATGCTTATTCTTCTGATCCATGAGCATGGAATGGTCTTCCATCTTTTTGTGTCTTCTTCAATATCTTTCATGGGTGTTCTATAGCTCCTCAAGTACAGATCATTTACCTCTTTGGTTAGGTATATTCCCAGGTATCTTATGGTTCTTGGTTTTATAGTGGAATTGAATCAATGGAATTGATTCTCTAATTTCCCTTTCTATATTTTCATTGTTAGTGTATAAGGAAGCAACTGATTTCTGTACAATGATTTTGTACCCTGACACATTACTGAATTGCTGTATGAGTTCTAGTAGTTTTGGGGTGGAGTTTTTTGGATGTTCCATATAAATTATCATGTCATCTGTGAACAGAAAGAGTTTGAGTTCTTCATTGCCAGTTTGAATACCTTTTATTTTTTTGTTGTTGTTGTATGATTGCTGTTGCAAGGACTTCTAGTACTATGCTGAATAATAGTGGTGAAAGTGGGTATCTTTGTCATGTTGCTGATCTCAAAAGAAAGCTGTCAGCTTTTCATGTGTTGCAGAGGGTGTGGAAAAAGGGGAACTTTGGTGCAGCCACTTTGGAAAACAGTATGGAGATTCCTTAAGAAATTAAAAACAGTGCTTCCATATGACTCTGCAATTGCACTACTGGGTCTTTACCCCAAAGATATTGATGTAGTGAAAAGAAGGCAATCTGTACCCTAATGTTCATAGCAGCAATGGCCACAGTCACCAAGCTGCAGAGAGAACCAAGATGCCCTTCAACAAATGAATGGATGAAGAAGATATGGTCCATATATACCATGGAGTATTATGCCTCCATCATGAAAGGATGAATACCCAACTTTTGTATCAACATGGACAGGACTGGAAGAGATTATGCTGTGTGAAATAAGTCAAGCAGAGAAAGTAAATTATCATATGGTTTCACTGACTTGTGGAGCATGGAGGACATTGGGAGATGGAGCAAAGAAGTGAGTTGGGGAAATCCTTTGGATGGGGAGACAAACCATGAGAGACTGTGGACTCTGAGAAACAAACTGAGGGTTTTGGAGGGGAAGTGGGTTGGGTGAGCCTGATGGTGGGTATTATGAAGGGCACATATTGCATGGAGCACCAGTTGTTGTGCATAAACAATGAAATTCTGGAACACTGAAAAGAAATAAAAATAAAAATGAGGGTTATAGTTTTAGCTCTAATGTCTTTGATGCATCTTAGATTTAATTTTTGTATATGGTCTGATGTACAGATCAAAATTCATTCATTTTCATATAGATATCCAGTTTTCTCAAAGCCAATTGATGAAAGGATTATCTTTGCCCCATTTAATAATTCTGGTACCCTTATGGAAATCATTTGACCATATACTATTCTGGAATAGTTTATTCTGGAAGTTCTATTTCATCTGTCCATATGTTTGTTATTACGTCATATTTTATATGTCCATATGTCTGTATTACACTGTTTTCATTCCTTTGTAATAAGTTTAAAATCCAGTAGGGCGATGCCTCCAACTTTGTTCTTTTTAAGGTTGCTTTAGTTATTTAGAGTCCCATGAGATTCTACATGAATTGAAATGTTTTAAAAATATTTTTGCACAATCACTGGGACTTTTATATGCATTGCATTGAATCTGTACATTATTTGATTATATTGACCTCTTAACAATATTAAATCTCCCTATCAATGAACACAGGAAATAAACTTCTTATTTATTTTTGTCTCTAACTTATTTCAGCAACATGTGGTCTTATCCAGTGTTCAGGTTTTTGGCCTTTCTGGTTAAGTTTATTCCCTAGAATTTTATACTTTTTGATGTAAATGGAACTTGTTTCTTAATTTTTATTCAGATCTTGCATTGATAACCTGCAAATATCCAACTAATTTCTGTGTTGATTTGGTGTTCTGCAAATTTGCTGAATTTATTACTTCTAACAGGATTTTTGGGGAAGATTTTTTATGATGGCATATCATTTTGTTATATTATACTGTCTCTACTATTAGCTTGAATTGCAATCACTATCTATGCAATTTTGGCAAAGGGATAACTCTTATTTGTTTTTTCATCTTGGGACTATGAAAATAATGATGAAAGCAACAACAATAGTAATGTGATTAAGAACATAGATTTTGGCAAAAGTTAATTTTGGCCTTTTACTTTACTTGCTTTGTTTCCCTGAGCATTTTTGTTTATTGAATTAACCCATGCTTACCTAGACTTATCAAGTACAGTCACTTACTTGCTGGTGCTTAATGAGTGAGTCAGACTTCTATTACTTGGGTACAATCGAAAGTTGTAAGAATTCAATAAGGTGAATCAACACAGTGTCTGGCTCATACATCAGTAAATGTTAGAAAATGTCATCTCACAGTATCCCCACATCAAGTGGAATAATATATGTGATAATACATTGTGATCCAGGAGACTCTTATAATAATAACTCTTATAATAATGATAAAATATAATATTTTTTAAAGCATGCCTTCTTTCATTCACTGCCCCACGAGGAAGAAACCTATCCCACAGTATTTCTGCAGGAATAATGAGTTCCTATCCCTGGAAGACAAAAATGAATATTAAAATGCTCTGCTTTTGCCTTCTACCATCGGACCATTAAGAATTACCCACTGCTCATGAGAAGTCCCATTATCTCTGCAATCCCTCTGTCACTACTAGCACATACTTGTAGCTACTTCATGTGAAAGCTTTATAACACATAGTAATTCAGCCATAGTTTAATAAGGATTAATGAGTTTAGATTTGTAAAGGACTTAGAATGCTGCCTGATACATAGACAGTATTATGTAAGCATTTATTCAATAATTAAGATAGTTATGTAGAAAGTCGCAATGCAAATGCTGTCTTTGTGTCCTGCTTAAATGGTGTGATTTTATGGTTATATCTTATACAATATTCATAAATATCACATCAGTTAAAACACCGATATTGATGAACTCCTCAGTGTTAAGCATGTGATAGTTACCTGTGGGTCTACCTCTAGTTAGTGAAGCAGTCATTCTGAAACAATAATTAAGAAATTTAAGAGGAAGATTGCTCATGGCAGGACACAGCAAAGCCTTAGTGCTACCAAAATGAAACTTTGGTGTTACAGTTACTAGAGAACTTAAGGAACTTCATTCACTTTACAATACCTGCATAAGCTAAAATTATGTTTGGCGTGGAAGTAATCTCAGCTCAAAGCCTTAAGGTTTAATAGGATGTTCAGCTCACAGAGTAGTTTATGAAGACAGACAGTGATCTATTTGGAATCACCTACATGCTATGAAACTGAATTATGAAATATATACTTGAAAAAAGTATCAGATTAATGTGGAGAAATGACAACATGAAGAAGGAAGTCAAACATCTCCCGAAGATACAGTTCAATGAGTTCTTAAAAGAACATCCTTGCTGGTATATAAGTTATTCATCCCTTTCCAAACTAGTTGCCTTCCAGAAATTCAAAATATAAAAAATAAAAATAAATCTGAGATCACTTGTATTAAGAAAAGGGATAACAGATGGTCATAAGAAAGTTGATTTTTTTCTATGAATATGGGCACAATTAACTTTGGTGATTGTTCACAGTTATTAGAGCACCTATAGTGAGCCTGAATGCTAGCATAGCTAAGTGGAATTGTGTTTTTTATTTGTTTTATGATAGTCTTTCATGTTTCTATAAGAAGAAAATGAACCATAAAAATGAAATGATTAGAATGAAAGGTAAGAATAGTCATCAAGAATAAAAATAAAACAATCCAAAACATTTTAACTTATGTGACATGAGAATCATGTGTTTTTGAATGCGCCTTGAAATTAGAGAAGGTCTTACATTCTTTTTTTCCTGAAATGCAGGCCTAACTACTATGTTGTACACAGCAGTCATTCTGTTTGAATGTAATTAATGGTAACATGTTTATTGCTATAATTTTTTTCTTCTAAGAATTATAACCTAACTTCTGCATTAAAAAGATTTATTAAGTCTCCATTTTATACAATGTCTACAAGTAAATATGGTAGTTTCTCCATTACTACCATATTAATCCATCTAAAGACAAAGTGAAAAATTATTGCTTTATGAATTGCAATTGTAAAAAAATGAGAATAAAAGCAGGTTAACATAAAATAATCATAAAGAGGGGCACCTGAGTGGCTCAGTGGGTTAAGCCTCTGCCTTCGGCTCAGGTCATGATCTCAGCGTCCTGGGATTGAGTCCTGCATCAGGCCTCATCAGGCTCTGCTCAGCAGGGAGCCTCCTTCCCCCTCTCTTTCTCTGCCTGCCTCTCTGCCTACTTGTGATTTCTCTCTCTGTGTGTCAAATAAATAAATAATTTTTTTTAAAAAAATCATAAAGAGAAAATATAAAATGCTATACCAAAGGAAAATAGTTCCAAAAAAATAATTAAAAAAAAAAAAGGCCATGAATCATAGGGTTACATAGAGGAAGTAAAGGTGATCATTATAGGAAGACGGTATACAAAGATCACCAAAATGGTCTAGTGAGTATAGAAAAATAGAAAATAAAATTAAGACACGCTAGAACAAGAGGGAGATTACCCAATATGGTATTCCTTTTGATGGCTCCCATCATGTACAACATAAAGTTAGTTACTTCCTTGTGGCCCAAATATTGTTCACAGTCTGGCCACTGCTCACTTTATTCTTTCTCTCACCAGTCCCCTCATCCTACGTGAGACCCATCTCCATGATAAAGCAAACACACCCCACATTCCAATTTTACTGAAATGCAGGTTACTGTCAATATTGGTTCTCCAATCATGTAGTCTCAGACTATCATGTTATTATACTTCAATTTTCTGTACCTGAAATCCCTTCTCTTTCTTCTTTTTTTGTTATTTCCTGGCTTCAGTTCACTTCTGAGTTTCTTGATGGCAGGAGCTCTGACTGACTCCTTCTTGTATCCCAAGATCAGGCCACATTTTAAAGCCTAAACAAGTTAATTAATTAAAATACAAGTGTCCTAGGGTGCCTGGGTGGCTCAGTCAGTTCAGTGTCTGCCTTTGGCTCAGGTCATGATCCTAGTGTCCTGGGATTGAGGCCCACCTCAGGCTTCCTGCTTAGAAAGAAATCTATTTCTCCCTCCCCTTCTGCCCCTCCCCCTGCTCCCTCTCTCTCACATGTTCTAATAAATTTTTAAAAATAAAAAAATAAAATACAAGCATCCTATCAAAATTATTGAATAAGAAAAATAAAAGGTAGCAGAGAGATCAAAAGTATTCCA
Source organism: Mustela lutreola (assembly GCF_030435805.1). Lineage (NCBI taxonomy): Eukaryota > Metazoa > Chordata > Mammalia > Carnivora > Mustelidae > Mustela > Mustela lutreola. The sequence goes on from NC_081290.1 coordinate 21,016,422, forward strand.
ATAGATATATAACAGGATTAAACTTAAAAAATAATGTATTACAAGCTGAAAAAGGGCTTTTATGTTGAATTACTATTGTGTATTTGGTGAAATGTCTAGGAGGAAGGATTAAAATAATTGCATATAAAGAAAAAAACACTGAGTTCAAATTAAATACTAGAGAAGTCCCATATCTGCTATTAACCAATTACCTGGTGACGGAAATAATACATATCTCTACCATTATGAAAAAATCTCCTATATGCCGTTCTTCATTCTATTTGAGTTTATATCACATTTCAGTCAAGATTACTATTGATTTTTGCTGTCATAAGTAGCAAGAAGTTTTATAAGCCATAATGTGGTTGATAAATAGAAAATTGTAAACATTTCAGTTTTGATTATTTTCATGTGCTTTACTTCAATATAAAATATGGTCGACAATACATTATGTGGAGACAGCAGCACGGTTAGCAGGAGGTGTCAATAACAGATTGGAGATCTGTTTTTTACATCTGGTAAGTTTGACATTCCTCTTACACTATGTGGGAGTCTTTTGTGCTGCTCACGGATAACCCATTTTCCATTCATTCTAGACACATGGAAGACTGAACCTGATGAATTCCTTAAGTTTGCATGTTTGTAATACTAGCTATTGAGGTAAGAGAGGGAAATGCCACTCTATTTCCAAACTGTAAATTTTTTTTTTAAAGATTTTATTTATTTATTTGAGAGAGAAACAGTGAGAGAGAGCACGAGTGAGGAGAAGGTCAGAGAGAGAAGCAGACTCCCCGTGGAGCTGGGAGCCGGATGCGGGACTCGATTCCAGGACTCCAGTATCATGACCTGAGCCGAAGGCAGTCGTCCAACCAACTGAGCTACCCAGGCGTCCCTCAAACTGTAACTTGTAATTCCCAGTGTCATGAACTCCTGAGTTATCTTTCCCCTGCTAGGGTGATTGTGGGAACATAGCTCAGATGGAGTTTCATCATCCCTGTCCCTAAATAAAGACAAGAAAATAAATAAACATTCCTCTCATGCTATCAACACACAAAAAATGAACTCTGTTTGTCTTAAACCACCAAAATTTTGAAGGTGTTTAAGTCCACGGCATAACCTAGTTTATCCTGATTATTAGAGAATTTGGTTCACACATTTGAAATGCTGACATATATAAAAGCCTAAAATATGGTGCATTAGATTAGGTATTAAGAGGCAGATAATGAGGTAAATTGTTAGCAAAGGCTTGAAAGGTGGGGATCAGGAACAGTTTAACAACGAAGTTAATGAAACAGACTTCAAGCACCCCACTTACACAGGTCCATCCCAAAACCTTAGGAGAAAATCTAGTAATGTTTTACGGGGACTTTACAAGCAGACGTATTTGCAAGATGTTCTGACATCAGTACTATAATCTCACTTTATTAAGACCACTGTCTCTTTTTACTCTACCTCTCCATCTTCTTCTTCAAATTGAGAGGAATTAGTGTTACCACAATTATTTCTAGTATTTGTCTAAGGGGGAATTGAGTTGGAAATATACTTAGTTTGAGTATAATAGAATATAAGGACATAACACAATTTATAACTTAGTCTTGTTAGCTGTACCAGAGAAGAAATGCTTTCTAGAATATTCCTGCAGCTATTTGTGTCAATTCACCTGGTAATGTGCAACAGGAGTATGTCCTCTAGCATCTGGCAGCAGAAGAATGTGGGGAGTAAGAAGAGGAGTAAGTAAGTGAGGAGTATGTTGAGGAGTAAGAAGATCAGTATTATGGAGTTAGAAACGAATATATGGAAGGTTTTTCCAGTTTTCCAATTATAAAATTGTAAGCAAAAGATTTGGTTTTTATAGAAGCCAAGTCAAAACTGAAGTTCTCTCTTGTATGTTACATAGGAAATAATGTGATGCATATAACTATAAACACACAATACATTTTTAAGTGGAATTATAGAATTCATCAGCATTTCCTTATTTTGAGGGGCAAATGGATGTACCAGTATATTACAGAAAATGTAACACGTTCTCTGTAGTGATACACTAATTAAATATGGAGGGCATTAGACTGAGTTGGCTCTTATGTCTTAATGGCCCATGTAAACAAACCAAAATCTAAGCCTGTAAATGCCTCAAAACTAAGGACAACCAATCACAGACAGACAATTAGACTTTAAGCTACAGCTCATCAAAAAGATCCTTGCTCCTTGTTATGTGTCCAAATTATAGATAATTTTAAATTTTAATTAAATTTTACTAAATTTATTATTATTAAATTTACATAATACACTGTTAAATTTCTTTATTATTTATTAAATTTAATAAATTTAATTTTTATTAGATTTCATTAAATGTACTAAATTTTAAATAATTTTAAAAAGGATCTGCTGTGTTAAAGGAAAGACATACTCTTCCATTCTGTGAAGAAAAATAATAATATTAAAATTCATTGTAATGTTAAGATGCAATAAAGTATAATTAAAAGGGCAGAAAAAAATTCATATGATAAGTAAGATTTTAAAATTTTGTGGTGCTTCTGGTATTTATCATATTTTTATTTGTAATTATTTTGTGATTTATCTTCTCTTATGAGAAGCATATCTAATTTTATATTTATAATTTGGTTTTCTTTTTTATTTTATTTATTTATTTATTTATTTGAGAGAGCATGAGCACAAACAAGAGGAGGGGCTGAGGGAGAGGGAGAAGCAGACTCCCAGCCAAGCAAGAAGCCCAGTGCTTTGTGGGGCTGGATGCCAGGACACTGGCATTATGACCTGAGCCAAAGGCAGATGATCAACTGACTGAGCAACTCACATGCCTCATCATGTTCTTTTTTAAGAGAGTACTTCTCAGCTTCTTCCCTGAAAACTTCAACATATAACATCATACCAATTCACACTTTATGGCAGAAAAACTTAGAAAAACTTGGTTTTGACCATTTGGGACCCAGATAATATCTAATAAACTAATAACACTGGGTGTACAGGTTGAAATATAAAATGTTAATAATGTATATTTGTTATTATTGGTCACATTTGGTAAGGTATTAAGAGAGATGAACCCAGAAAATGACTGACAATAATGATGAAAACAGACAAAACACTTCAATTCAGAGTCCTGTGGATTTGGGAAAAGAAACTGTTATTCAACCACAGATAATAAAAATGTACCACTTAAAACAAAAAAAAAACCGATATATGTGAATGAATTTTCAAGGCAGATTTATTAGCAATAGACAAAACCTAGAAACAACTCAAGCGTCTATCAATAGATAAATAAAAAATTTTTATACATCCATAAAACCAAATACTATGCAGCAATAGAAAAAAAATCATGCTAAGTCTAACAAACAAATTCTATTTATGTGAAACTATAGCCAATATTTACTGTAGTCACAAAAACTCTATCAGTTGTTGCTTGGAGATAAGGAACAGAAGAGAGGATATAAACAAAAAGGCATGAGGAAGTATTTGCAGGTGACGAAAGATGACCATTATCTTGACTGTGGTGATATTTTTGCAGGTGTACCTAAAGGCTGATTAAAAATTCAGTTTTGTTACAAGGATCAAATCAAGAACATGGCCAACCAGTCATTGTTTAAAGGATCTGATGGGATGGAATTAATGCCCAGAGTATCTCACAAATGGAAACATATATATCTGTCACAGAGAAAATATATTGCATGAGTGGATTTCCCAATGAAGCCTGAGAGGATTAAGGTACCTAAAAATAAATCATATGGGAGAGTGAGGGAGAGCAAAACAGAAAATTATATTCAATGTAGATACAAATCTTTAAAAAATAAAATGAGAACTATTCTAGAAAAGAACTTATATATGGGCTTGAGTATATGTTGCTGATTTGGAGTCAACTAGATGATAAGTCCACTAAGGTTTTAGCAGAGTACCAAAGAAACATAGCATAGACCCTAGAGTAAAAATGGGTCTAGGTCTGAGGTGTAAAACATTCCTTGCTTGCATACTCATAGCATGTACAACACGAAGAATGAACCCTCGTGTAAACTCCGGGCTCTGGACGATTATGATGTGTCAGTGCAGGTTCATTAGCTATAACAAATGTACCACTCCGGTGAGGGGTGTGGATAATGGGGGAGGGTATGCATGTGTTGCGGGCTGGGAGCATATAGGAAATTGCTGTACCTTCCCCTAAATTTTGCTGCGAGCCTTAAACTGTCCTAAAAAAAAGAAATTTTAATTGAAGTGTAAACCTGGTGATTCACTGACCTGTACCACTGGGGATAAAAATATATGTTTATAAAAAAATAAAAAATTAAAATACAAAAAAAAAAACAACAAAAATTCACAACAAAAACAAAACAAAACAAAATAACCTTCTACAGTCAGGCTGTCAGCTTAGAAAGCTGCTTACCTTCTTGTAACTCCCATCCCCCACCTCCACTCGCACACAACCTGGAAAGCACTTGTTTCACAACATTGACTTTCTCTGTAGTGTTACATTAAGGAGGGCATTAGACATGAGGTGCCTCTGATGTCTTGATGGCCCATGTAAGCAAAACAAAATCTAAGCCTATAAATGCCTCAAAACTAAGGACAACCAATCACAGACAACTAGATTTTAAGCTATAGCTCATCAATAATTTCCTTGCTCTGCTTCTGCCTTTTCTCTCTATAAATATCTCTCACTAAGCTCCTGTCATTGGAACACTCCTAACTACTTCCATTTTGCCGCTGCCCTGATTGGAATTGATTTTGCTCAAATAGACTCCTGAAAATTTTTACCATGCCTCAGTTTATCTTTTACAGTAGCCAACAATGTTATCTTTTCATAAATGCACGCACACAAACACACACACACAGAACAGAAAAATCAAACACGTAGTGGGACAATGGTGTGACATGACAAAGAGCCTGTTGATTTTGATCTCCAGGGTTTGTGAAGGGTGGACTGGTGAGCAGCAGCATCTTAAGGAAGGGATACCCTCAAAGTACTCTGAGGAGTGGAAGAGAGAGAGAAAGTAATTTAGCTTTTCTTAGTAAACCAAGTAGTGGATAAGCTGATTCTCTTTGCCCTGCCTTTCAAATACACTAGCAAAAGGATGCAATTTCAGTTGAGGTAAATCCTCTTTTAGGATTCACATTTAGCCCTCTTAGCTTAGCCCTTTAACAGACAACACTCCCGCCCTTCCCTAACTATATACATGCTCCCACACACAAGCCAGTGATAGATGACAGTGGTATTTGTTTCATTCCTTCACTTATGAAATATCAACACATGTTCATTGATGTTAAAATTTTCATCAATTATAAAATGATAGATTTAAGGGTACTTTTATGACTTCTATTTAGATTAAAACACATATAATATTCATAACACCATCTTATACAATATCATTGACACTTAAAATGTATGCTCTGAAAGAAGACTGACTCTTTGGACATTCAGACTGTAATATTTACTGGCTGTATGGCTTTGGGGACATCACTTAGCCATGTATGGCTTCAGTTTTTATCCATAAAATGAGCTCAAGAATATTATCAACCAAATTGTTGTTATTTAGAGCATTAAATGAAGAAAAAAAACAGCAACAATTTTATGGGACCAGCTCAATGTCTGGCACATAATGAGCCCTCAGAAAGACATTATTGCTCTTATTACATAAAGAAATCGGGTTTTTAAGTCATCACAATGATTTTTAAAAAGCCTCAGATATAATAAAATAAAAATTATCTCTGCCTATGGCTTGCGCGTGTGCATAGACACACACGCGCGTGCACACGTGCGCACACAAAAGGGCCTAAAACTTTTCTTGGGAGAATAGCACAGTTGCATAGTTCCAGTTTTTCATGGTTTCTTCAGAAAACTGCGATCTGAAGTTTTCTTTTTATGAGTTATTCTGAAACTATCAGGAGGGTGAAACGTTAATTAAAAAGGGTTTGTGTGTGTGTGTGTGTGTGGTTTTTTTTTTTTCTTTCTTTTTGTAGAATATCTCTCCTTGGCCTAAAGCCAAAAGATCAGAAAAAAGGAAGATGCAAAGAAGAGAAGGTAGCCCAGTACTGATGAATTTCTAATAAACATTGAGTGTCAAGGGGTCAGGCAACAACAGTGTGAGGTGCCATGAATAATTTTACTCACTTGAACCTGTAGCCACTTACATCTTTCATGTTTTCTTCAAATGTAGATGTTTGTAGGTTTTGAAGAGTGAAAAACTATCAGTTTATAATTCTGTAATTGTATAATATAATCCAACTAATGATTAAGAACAAAAGATGTATATCAATATAATTATTTTGCCAAAAACTTAGTAAGTGGTAGAAACAATATGATAATAACAGTGCTTGCAGATAAAGGGGTGAAGAGAAGAAGTCAAATGAAACAGCATTGTTAGCTTTGGTTGGGACTGAGTCAAGGAATAGAATTTAGGATAGTTGGAAGGAATTTTTGTTCCCCCCTGTGTTTTGTTACCTTGTTAAAAATTTTTTTTAAGATTTTATTTGTTTATTTGGCAGAGAGAGATCACAAGTAGGCAGAAAGGCAGGCAGAGAGAGAGTAGGAAGCAGGCTCCCTGCCGAGCAGAGAGCCCGATGCGGGACTCAATCCCAGGACCCTGAGATCATGACCGAAGGCAGAGGCTTAACCCACTGAGCCACCCAGGCGCACCGACCTTTTTAAAATTTTTATTAGTGATTATTATCATTTTATAAAGAGAGAAAGGTGAATCCCACAGAAATTCAAGAAGGTCCACAACAAAGCAAAGCTGTTGGACAGATCTGAATTAGAGGAAACTCTTGGAACCTCAGAGTCAGATTTTGTGAATCTTCTTTGAAGTTTTCTCCATTTTCTTAACACATTTATTCCATATCTCTTCTAGCAATTCAACCTGGTCCTGAACTGCAGGAATATGATCAGTTATACAATGTTGCCTCCCAGCTCCGCATGGGTTGGAAGAAAGCAATCTATGAAATATTCAAAGGTGCCAGAAATTATTCCCCATATGTGGAAATTTTGAGGCAGTAAATAGAGAGAAGTTGTATATAAATTAAGAAGGGCAAGATAAGAGGTGAGGCCTTTCCTTAGGAGGATATAGAAAAGTCAGAAACAGGGACACCTGGGTGGCTCAGTCAGTAAGCATCTGCCTTCGGCTCAGGTCATGATCCCAGGGTCCTGAGATCCAGTCCTGCATCAGGCACCCTGCTCAGCGGAAGCCTGCTTTTCCCTCTCCTGCTACCCCTGCTTGTGTTCCCTCTCTTGCTGTGTCTCTCTCTGTCGAATAAATAAATAAAATCTAAAAAAAAAAAAAAAAAAAAAAAAGAAAGAAAGAAAGAAAAGAAAAGAAAAGAAAAAAATCAGAGACAAAGAGTAATTATTGGGGATGCCTGGGTGGCTCAGTTGGTTAAGTAACTACCTTTGGCTCAGGTCATGATCTCAGGGTGTTGGGATCGAGCCCCACATCAGCTGCCTGCTTGGTAGAAAGCCTGCTTTTCCCTCTGCCCTCCACCTTTCTCTCTCTCTCTCTCTCTCTCTCGCTCAAATAAATAAATACAATGTTAAAAAAGAGTATATAAGGTTAAGGCGGTGAGTTTATGCTAGTGAAAATAGATTCATATTCCAAAACAAAACGCTAATAAAAAGATGTAGGTTTTCTTTTTCTCTTGCACAGACAAAGAAGTATCTTAACTCACTGTTTCCAATTTCTCTCTTCCAATTATTTCTCCAACCTACTCCTTTTAGGCTTTTACCCTCACCTTTTCACCTCAAAGAGGTTTGTTTTTTGTTTCTTGGTTTTTGTTGTTGTTGTTGTTAAAGTTAGCAATGACCTCTACTTTCCTCCATTTCATAGCTTAATTTCAGTTGACATTTATTTAACTTATCAACAGCATTCAACAAAATTGATCAAAAACTGATTTCTTTACTGCCTTTTCATAGTATTACACACTTCTGACTACTTTTTCCTCCCCGGTGACTCCTTATCAGTTGTCTTGCTGCTTCGTCCTCATTTCTGTGACCTCATTTCACTAATGTCGAGATACTGGGGTTTCATCCCTCAGATGTGTTTAGTTTTTTAGTCTGCTTATGCTCTTAAGGATCTCATACAATCTCTGTCTCCCAAATTTATGTATTGCCAACCCAAACTACTCTTCTGAATTTCAGAAATACACATATGCCTCACTATTCGGCCCTTCAACTTGGATGTTTAATAAAAACCTCAAAATCAGCATGTCTAAAAGAGAGTTTCCTATCGTCCCCCTTCAAAATTGCCATGCTTATATTTCTCCATCTGAATAATGACAATTCTATCCTGTCAAACCAAATGACTTGGACTCTTTCTCATTTGCTTATATTCTTCATTGAGTTCGTTAGCTTGTGCTGTTATTTCTTTATTCAAAATATTTCTGGTATCTAAGCACTTCTCAGCAACGCCACCATTACCTCCCTGTTTAAACGCACAACAATCATTTATCTGGGTCACTGTAAGAGTCTCCCTCACCTGTTTATGCAGCCCACTGTCAAGGCAGCAAAGTGTTTCTCTTGAAGACTCTCTAAGCCATGTCTCTTCTCTTCACAGAATCCCCTAGTGCCTTCCCATCTCACTCAGAGTAAAAGTCAAACAATGTACAATTTTCTATAAAGCTCAATCGAATCCTTTATAGGCACGTTGACCTTTTATCCCCCTACTCATTCCTCTCCAGACACTGTTTTCTCTGCTTTTCCTTGAACTTGTCAGATAGAGGTACCATCGTGGGTTGTCTGCACTTGCTGTTTCCACTGCCTGTAACACTATTCCCCCGTCATCCACATCACTTTGCTCAGTTCTCAACATTACCTTCCCATCTTTGCTCAAATGTTACTCTCCCAGAGAGCGCTCCCTTCACTAGCTAGCCAAGTCTGCAAGCTCCCCACTTCCCCAAACCCTATAGTTTGTTTTGTCTTTTTGTCCAAAGCATTTATACCATTAATGAACTATATAGTTGATTTTAGTTGTTTATATCCCACTATTTCAACATAAACTCCTTCAAGCAGGGGTATTTATCTTCTTGTTTTTATCTGCTGTGTTCCTAGTACCTACAGTAGTGCTTGACTCAAGGTAGGACTTAATATGTCATTGTTAGATGAATGGATATTAGATGCCAAATTATTGTATCAACAACAGTATAGGAATTCAGATCAAAGTACACTGGGGATTACCAGGATGTCCCTATAGATAACATAGTACTACATGTGGACCTCAAACGACGATGGTATACACATGAGGAAAACAGTAAGCAAAGGCACCAATATGCCAGCCACGTGTTATAAGAGTTAATATAGCTATCCACCTGGAATAGGTGATTTGTGCTGAAGAATTCTAAGAAATCATTTTATAAGATTGTTTTTGGCCAGTGATCTCCCCACTAGATAATTTTGACTTTAAGATGTCTTTCTTTTATGAAAAACATAACAAAATATAAATTACCTTCTCAATGCTGAGAAAACTTAATGCTGAATGATTAATCCGATGCTTATGTTAAAATTTCCAAAACTTTCTAAAAGGTGATCATTTTGAGAGATGAAAAGCAGCAGCAGCCCTAGAAATCTGTAAACGAAATTTTGGCTGAAGTGATGTCTCATTACCGCTCTAAGATGAGTGCATTTTCTTCTGTGTTTGTGTCCTACCACTACCTCCTTGTGTTTTACCATTTTTAGTGCACACAAGAAAACTTCCAGTTGCTGTATGTGAAACTCTTTGCAATTTCTGGTTGCTCCAACTTGTTCTACCTACATGCAGTTGATGAAGAATTAATGCAATCTTCAAGTAACTCTCAACTAATGACTATTGGAAGCTGGTGTATAAATGTTTCAGCTGTTTTCTCCCTTTGGTGGGATAATTCTGAGATGCATTCTTTACAACAATTCTCAGAGTTCCCCAGTAGGATCATGTTAAGGGTAATAAATCAGTCAGAGAGAGACAAATGCCATATGAACTTACTCATATGTGGAATTTAAGAAACAAAACAATGAGAAAAGGGGAAAAAGACAGAGAGAGACAGATCAAGAAACAGGCTTTTAACTCTAGAGAACAAACTGATAGTTCCAGAAGAGAGGTGCGGAGGGGGATAGATTAAACAGGTGATGGGGATTAAGTAGTGCTCTTGCCGGTGATGAGCACAGGGTGATGTATGGAAGGGTTAAATCACTATAGTGACAGATCATTGTACATTTACTACATGGAATTAAACTAAAAACCTAAAAATAAATTAAATTAAATTAAAAAAATGAACACCGTGATCACTTGTCCAACAACCCAACATATTTTCTGCCTTCCCTTTCCTGTCTCACTTTCTTATTGCTGTACAGGTGTCCTGGATCAGTTCCCAAATATATTATTCACTTTTCAATACTCTTACCTTAGTGCTTGCTACTCAGAAATGCTTTCTTTCAGGGAAATCTAGATATTTTGTGAATATAACAGAACAAGTCCAATGAGGTATTGAGTATATCAGCTGTAATTTTCATCAATGATTCTTCGTCTATTTTAATCACTCTATATTGTTAAATTGGGTGATCATATATACATCAGTGAGTGCCTGCCACAAATACCCTGGGCAAACACCACTTTAGTAGTGGCAGAGAGGAAATGTGTGCTAAAGAAATTAGTAACCTACACTAACAAAAACACAGCAGGCAGGTCTGTTAAAAGCTTTCTCCTCTTGTTCTGACCCTTGCTACCTCATTTGTGAAATTCAGTTTCATTATATCATCAAGTGGCGTGGACATAGGCCAACAGGCCACATGGGGTAAATATGCACATTAAAGTCTCAACACTACCATTGTAATTAATACTTTAAACCTCACTAGAGTCCTTTTATGTGATTTCCCTATTTTTGCAATTAGCCAATTATCTTAAAATATAACCATATTTTTTATTTCCATTTTACCATAAGTTCTCACATGTTTATTTTTCAGACTTTTGATTCTAATATAAGAGATGGATCAATTCCTACTTATATTAATTTTTAATGGGAGGTACTTATCATCATCCCCATAAAGAAGATTTCATTCTTAATTATTTGTCTTGGGATCATTACAACCCTGTGTACTTTTATCAATAAAAACTAAACTGACCTATATACCAAATAAGGTGGTTTAAAAAAATTTTTTTTTCAGCAGATATATACAGATGTCGGGTACCTGGGTGGCTCAGTGGGTTAAAGCCTCTGCCTTCGGCTCAGGTCATGGTCCCAGGGTCCTGGGATCGAGTCCCGCATTGGGCTTTCTGCTCAGCACAGAACCTGCTTCCCTTCCTCTTTCTCTGCCTGCCTCTCTGCCTACTTGTGATCTCTGTCTGTCAAATAAATAAATAAAATCTTTAAAAAAGAAAGAAAGAAATACACAGGTGTGTGTGTGTAAATCAAATTTGAGTTAGGCAAATTTCTTGTGCTTCCACTTTTAAAATACCACTCTTGAAACTTTCTGCATAGAAAACTGGTCAAACTTACACTCATCATTTGAACAAGAAAAAGGAGACAATTAGCAAACAATGCATCAGTTTAGTTTAATAAAAACTAACTTAGCATAATGGTTTTATGGGCAATGTTCTTAATTTGAAAACAAACAAACACCTCCGAATAGTGATTCTCAAGGCTCTAAAGAAGAAAAGGGTACCCTAACATTGACCAAGTGAAGCTATCTTCCATAAAGTATTTTGATTTCAGAATTGATTGCTCTAGAGCAGTATTTCTAGAATACAACAGAAAGATAAATGAGAGTAAATTCAGGATGCTCATAAAAAAACAAAACCCATTGTTGAAAAAAGAACCCTCTTTTATCTTATTATAAAATAGGAATGCAGTGATGAAAGAACTGTTAAAAATATGCAGGGCAAACTTAAATACTCTATATTACTACTACATAGATTAGAAAATCCAATATTTCACCATAGAACATTTCAAGGTGAAAATTAAAAAAAAAAAAAATAAGAGATTCATAAATTTGGAACAGTTAAATTTTTTTCAAAAATATTTTTCATTACTTTTCTTTAGCATATTTTATTTTTTTCTCACTCAGAACATTTAATAATATTATATTTTATGAGAAAGAAAATAATTTGGTAAATTTTTGTATTGATTTTAATACTTTATTAAGATATCAATTATTTCATTGAGAATTTAAAATCTGTTTAAAATTTTTTTAAACTTTCTAGTATTTTGTATACTAGAAATAAAATCTTCAAATAATTCTCTGTAAAATATTAAAATGATAGAAGCATATATATCTCTTTTACAGAGCTTGTATGTAACTAGATTTCATTTTCATAAAAATAGATTAAAAATTTATTCATCAAATACATTTGGGAAATAGTTACAATAACTAATAATAATTCCCTGAATTCAGAATTTGTAAAACTTATTTATGAGCTTATATATTTGGGAAATTTCAAGAAAACATTGTAACGGGCAACATCTTTAAAGTTTATTTGATAGAAAAACTTTCTTCTCCTTCTCTAATTCCCACTGCTACTGAACAATTCAATGAAATACTATAGGAATAAAAATATTTATAAATAGAATGACAAAACCAAAACAATATTTTTGAAATATAGGCCACCACCCATATGGCAGCATAGAGAGTAAATTAGAACTATAGAATACGACCACCACTAAAAAGTACAAAAGATTTGACAATTTTCTTTACAAGTCTTGCTTAGAAGTACAGCACATTACTTTGAAATGGTGGAGAAGTTGATACCTAATCTCCTGGTCTCTATTTGGAATATAACTGAAATGAAGACACAAGTTTGCAATGTTGACGTTTTAGCTAGAGGTGAAAATTTATTTTTTAGACAAGTTTATACTTAGATTTGCTCACTATATGTGTTTAAAGTTAAGTGTCACAATATTATCTCAATATATCTATAGGCTGGAAATCATTAGGATGCACCATAGCTTTGTCGTTACACACCCACACGTGTGTGTGTGTGTGTGTGTGTGTGTGTGTGTGCATCCAAATATGTTTCATGTAGTTTGTGCTCAAACTCTCCTAGGCACATGGTTCCCAAAGCATAAACCCTATTGACTTCCAAACTTGAAAAGAATTTCATCACCAGAAGTTAATTTTGAATAGGAAGAATTTTATATTTGTTTCACTTAATAGACTATACTGTAATGTAAAAAATTATAGAAGTGATCCAATAATGCTGTCCCAGTAATGAAACCTACACATCTCTCTACATTAGCTTAACATATACATACAATTATATAAGCACATATGAACACAAATATAATATGTGAATCTGAGGATAATCATTAGAAATGAGGGAATCAGCTTTTTACTCAATTCTTATAATTACTTGTCTGATAATTACATTGAAATCAATGAAATACTATATAAAACTGTTTTGATTTGCATGTATAGATCCCTAAATCTTGGTACCATCACCCATTTGTTAATTAAGGCTTTTAAGAATGGAGGGGTGCCTGAGTGGCTGAAGTGGGTTAAAACCTCTGCCTTCGGCTCAGGTCATGATCCTGAGGTCCTGGGATCAAGCCCCAAATCAGGCTCTCTGCTCAGCAGGGAGAATGCTTCTTCCTCTCTCTCTCTGCCTGCCTCTCCGCCTACTTGTGATCACTGTCTGTCAAATAAATAAATAAAATCTTTTAAAAAATATGCATGGACTGAATGTGGGAATATTATCCATACTGAATTCATATTTTGTGTACTAAGAAATGGGAACAGGACATTTCTTGCTTATTTCATTATCTGGGTGGTAGCACCAGAACCAGGTAAGATATTGTCAACTAAACATTTCCTAATAGTTTCTGAAATCGATCAAGTTTTGAAATCTAAAAATGCTCTCTTATTTTAGGATTTAAGACCATAGAAGAACAAATTCTTCCAGACTTAACTGTCAGTAAAACTGTTTTACTGAGCTTATGGTAAACTTGGCGCTATTTGTCTCATAACATATAAATCAGATCTAACCTCTGATGGAAGATCTCAATGACCTCAGTCTCCTGATAGGGATAAAAATAACAGATGGACTGTAACATTTTGAAGAATGATATAAATGATGTTATATCCCCAATATAACTTTGAAATCTGCTCCCATTTGGCAAGATCAAGTGCAGTCCATATTTTCTTTGAAAGCAATCTATTTTTAAACTATCACATGCTATTTGTTATTGTTTCTGAAAGATGTTTAAGAGAATTTCACCCAGGATATATTAGATGGGTTCTTAGTTTAGAGACATTTAATGAAAAAAAATTAATTTATTTTATGGCTTAGATTATAAAGGTAGAAACTACATGCTATCTCTGGATTTCTCACTGAATATTAAATTTTTAACATGAGATAATTTGAAATTAAGAAGAATATTCCACACTCAGTTATTTTTTGAAAACAAAACCTTAAATGGTGAACATCAAGTCAATTGCTAATTATATTCTTGTCCTGGACTGTCCTGGACCATTTCATAGTTATGTTGAATAAAAATACAGGTTTTGTGGCTTAGCCATCATTTTTGATAGCTTTATGTGGTTCAAACTATGCTTTATTTTCCCTAACACACATCATCTGTTACATTTCAAATCAGTTTTGATGTAGAAAACGAGAACAATAAACATGATTATAATTAGGGAGGGTTTGTTAAATGTGCTTTAATAGGTCCTATTGTGAGATGTGTCTGGTGTACAGGCAGAAATCAAGGCTAGCATACTGAAGAAGAAAAGATAAACAAACCCCATGGTTAGTGAGTAGATATAGAGCTTGAAATTGTTTGGTCTAGGAAGACATCTAAAATACAATTTGGTACATACAGAAAATGTAATTAAACGATAATTGCACCGAAGCACAATGAGTGTGGGATAAACAGCTTGTGAATCAATAAACCATGAGGCAGCAGGCTGAGGTATTTATTGATTTATGATTCATTTAGCTCCAAGTTTACTTCATTTCTAATTCAGTTGGAACTACTGTATTATCCTTCATTGGGAGAGCTGGGTGGAGTGATTGTATCATTTTATATGAGGAGAAGATTATCTGAATTAATATCATTTTTTTAGTTTTATGTGAGTACACATACTCCTTTGAGTTTTTCCTATTTACTTACCAAATCTATAGGCTATGATATAGGACGATACTAAAATTTATATTTTTACATATTAAAATTGACATTAAATTTTGGAAATTTTAGGACAACCTACATCTCTGATAAATGAAAATCCTGTGCTTTCATTAATTTAAGACATGAGTATGGTAGAGTATTATAACACACATTCCATCATGGGTCCTAACAAAAAAGCTTTCTGCACTTGAACCTAAGAAAACTGCACATTTTAATAAACTAGACATTGTTATTGTTGTGAAGGAGTGTCATTATTAGCTTCTAAATGGGTATTTTTTTTACATTTATGTTTGTATTTATGTTGCATTTAGGTTGTTACTCTGAACACCTTCAAAGATGAATCCTAAGTATTTCCTTCCCTTCACTGATCTCAAGTAGATCAAAAAACAAAAATTCAGCTCTTCCCTCCAGGAAGCATCAGAGGCAAGCCATTAAATCAGAACACTTTCTAAATCACTCTCTCTGAGAGTGTGTGCAATATGTAGGAAATATAGTCACTGAATACTCATTACTGGTCACTTTAAAATAATAAAACTATTGTTCTGTTCCATCACAAAAAAGCTGTCAGGTTATCAGGGAGGATACTGGAAAAATGAGAAATTTGTGGAGGTGATGAAGACCTTTACAGTTATAACTGAATTTGTACAGCTAAATACTTCTCAAATAAATAAAGAAAAAGCACAGGGGCACCTGTGTGGCTCAGTTGGTTAAGCCTCTGCCTTGGGCATGGGTCGTGATCTCAGGGTCTTGGGATCGAGTCCCAAGCCCTGCATCACTGGGCTCCCTGCTCAGCGGGGAGCCCATTTCTCCCTCTCTCTCTTTCCTTCTACCTTGGTGGTGCTTTCTCTCTCTCTCAAATAAATAAATAAAATCTAAAAAAAAAAAAATAATAATAAAGTACAAGGCTTACTACTCACAAAGGGAATACTTATAAGTTGATGATGTGCCCTTTGACCCAAATTGTAGTTTCTACCATTTATGGTTATCATGTCTTACACATTTAAAAAAATATATATTGGTATTGTCATCAGTCTTAACCTCACTAATCACTTAAATGTACCTCCATTGAGTAGAGTTCCTCCCTAAGTGAAGCACATCCATTACAAAGATATTCTGGGATGCATCCAGATACTTGATTAAGTATATGACATGACACCTGTTCTGGCATAAAGCATTCTCCTGCTATCTCGCCAACTGAAGAATAAAAAGCTATTTATATTTAATACTGTGACATCCTCAACATAAGCACATTCACTATTCCTCTTTCCCCACTGGGAATATTTTCTACCAAGGGAATAATTTTTGATTCCCCATTCATAGAGCTTACTACTGTACAATGGTGTCTCTGAACTGAAAAGTGGATGTACTAGAAGACTGTTTTAGTGCCTTGCTTTCTCATATGCAGTCCCCCGTATGGTACTTAGGAATAAAATGCTGAGCTTTGTTGTTTGGTATTATAAAATGGGTTCTTGTGCCTTGAGCATGTGCTTATGTGACATAAAACAAAATATTATATTTTAGCAGGAAACATGCTGTAGATTTATGAGCAATGGTGGCAGAGTTTTTGAATAAATTAGTTTCCCACAATGAATGTTACTAGAAAGATAATTTGCATGTTAAACTAAAGTGGCAACAAGGGTTATCCTATACCTGAAAATATAGGTATGATTGGCTAAGACATAAAACCAGTGTCAAGTTATAGGTTGATATAGTTCTTGAGAGGTTTTTATTTGCATGGTTATCCCTATCTCTGAGCCACTGTTCCTACTAAATGGGTTCTTTTGTGGATCTCCTCTTCTTCCCAGAAACCCTGTGTCCTGCTTCTGCACTGCACACAGGTAGATATTAAAGTCAAGTTCCTGTCTCAATTCTATTATATCCTGGTACGAGTGCACACATGGGTGCAGAGACGTGTATGCATGCACGTGCACGAAACCACCTCCCCCACATTTTTGTAGTGAATTTACCAACGTATGGTCAAGAAACATAAATGAAGATGTTAAGTATTCCTGTTCATAAAGCAGTAAAAACAAACATCAAACAAGATATGAGCTATCCAGCAGCCTTTTCTAAGAATTTTAGTCCTTCTCCTCTTTCAACTCTATACTAAAGAGAGAGAGAAAAACACATTTCAACCAAAGCCAACTCATTTTGTTGTTAAGGGCAATTATCTGTAATCACATAATATTATCTTATATATAAATATATAGAGACATTGTAACTAGAACATCCATATTTAGCAAGAGTAAATATATCCTCACACTTAATTCGAATATGATTTTTTTAAAATATTTTATTTATTTATTTGACAGAGAGAAATCACAAGTAGTTGGAGAGGCAGGCAGAGAGAGAGAGAGGGAAGCAGGCTCCCCGCTGAGCAGAGAGCCCGATGCGGGACTCGATCCCAGGACCCTGAGATCATGACCTGAGCCGAAGGCAGCGGCTTAACCCAGAGAGCCACCCAGGCGCCCCTTGAATATGATTTTTTAAAGTAAGATTATAAAATTGGAATCACCTAGCCTATATCATATTGTATCCCTTTCTCTTCTATAAGTTGGTCCATGCCCCTCCTGTCCATGTATATTTCTACTAAATATGCATGGGCGCCTGGGTGGCTCAGTGGGTTAAGCCGCTGCCTTCAGCTCAGGTCATGATCTCAGGGTCCTGGGATTGAGTCCCGCATCGGGCTCTCTGCTCAGCAGGGAGCCTGCTTCTTCCTCTCTCTCTCTCTCTGCCTGCCTCTCAGTGTACTTATAATTTCTCTCTGTCAAATAAATAAATAAAATCTTTTAAAAAATATGCATATGTTAACAGAATATATTTAAGTATATTTTATAAACATAAACAAATCATATCATAGCTTGAAAATTCTTTTCAACCTGCTTTTGTTCACTGAACCTATTTCAAGTTCCATCCATTTGAATCATCCATTCCAATAGAGCTGGTACATTCAAAATTAATTGTGGAGAGCATTCCATTGTATAAAAAAAAAAACACACCATTTATCTATTTTCCCCTTCTGATGAATGTTTAGGTAGATTCTAGTACCTATTACCAGAAATGTTGCAGTGACAGCATGTATTCATGGATCACTGTGCAGTTTGTATTTGTGAGACTTTCTATGGGATATAGAAAACCATAGTGTTTATGAACATTTAATTCTATCGTATATTGCCCCACTTCTCTCTAAAGCTGAGACGAAAGGTTGCCCTTCCAATGGGGTACATGTTTTCGCTTTTTTGTATCTCAATACTGACCTCCCAATTTGAACATTTTTTTTTTTTTTTTTTTTAGAATTTATTTATTTATTTGACAGAGAGAGACCACAAGTAGGCAGAGAGGCAGTCAGAGAGAGAGAGGAGGAAGCAGGCTCCCCGCTGAGCAGAGAGCCCGATGCGGGACTCGATCCCAGGACCCTGGGATCATGACCTGAGCCGAAGGCAGTGGCTTAACCCACTGAGCCACCCAGGCGCCCCTGACCTCCCAATTTGAAATTCTTGTCTTCATGATGGACGTTGAAGGATGTTTGTTTTAATTATCATATGATTGCTCAGTGAGGTAAAGAAGATTTCAGTATGTATTGTGACCATTCTGTTTTTCTCTTCTGTGAATTTTTTGCATCTTTTGTATGTATCATGTTAAGTCATCTTTGTAACTGTATATAAATTGGAAACTTCAAGAAAAGTAGACTATGCTAGACTGGTAATATATTATCTGGGTAGAAGGGTTTACTTAAAGAATCCCTCAGCAACTTTGGAAATCTAAGAATACTAGATTAGGGATCTAAAGTTCTCCCTTTTTTTCCTAACCTGTCAGATTGTTTCATCTCTCTTCTAATGTCTTTTATGTAGATGCCTAATCTTATCTGTGAATAAAGTTAAACAAGGACATAGGTATATATTCCAAAATGAAACTCTTGAAGAACAACCACAATAACACACTGAGAACAAGTTTATCTCATTTTACGGTAAGCACCCTTATAAAAGGAAGTCAGGCTAGGAAAAAATGTTATATCCTAATATGGGATATTTCTAGGAACTTTCAAAAGTTAGCCTTGAAAATGTGGAACATTTTTTTTTTTTTAAATATATACTGACACTTACTCTCTCCCTAGCCCCATTCCAAACATACATATGTATTTGGTTTATGTGCTAAATAACCAAGTAACAAAACGTATTTGCAGGGTATGGAGCTTGCCTCTGTATACCACATCAGTGTAAAAGATGACACCTTAAGTTCTCATAGAAGGAGAAACTCCTAAGAGTTTTCACTCTAGCCTATCTTATCAATGTGAGAGAAGAGTGTTATTTACATGGAGTGAATACTAGAGATGGGGAAAAGAGAGTGCCAATATGGAAGATGGTCAAGCACTTGCTTAAGAGTAGCTAGGGGCACCTCTTACCTCTTTAGGCTTCTGGGAGGAAGCAAGTTATCTTAGTAAAATTCAGACAATTAATCTTGCCTTGTTGTGTAGTCAGAGTCCTAGATTAACACATTATATTCCTTTATTAAAAGCAAAATACCTTCTTAGTTCTGATTTATCCTTCTAGAAGTACAGTAAGAGGAGCCTTCATCCCCTTCAAGGCTAAAAGTTGATGCATGTGCCATATAACATCTCAAAACGAATAAATTCTGACCCTAACACATACCCCTGAGTTCCTGGAGGAATTATTTAAACATCAAATTTGGCTATGTTATTCCAAATGGTAATCATTATTCTCATGCAATGACCTTGAAGTTTCTGCATTTATCTTTAAAAAATCAGTTTCAAAATAAATGAATCAATATGTATCCTTGATATAGTATAATGCTTCAAGAATTTAGATATATTTTCCTTCAAGGGATTAATTAATTAATCAATTGCTTTCATAAATATTTATCTAATATCTAGTCAGGAAAACTGCTAGGCATTAGGAATACAAAAGAGAAAGTGTGATCCTTGCCCTCAAATTTTCATGGTCTATTTAACAGAGCATTACAAAAAAGAAATGCCTGGAAAACAAATAGGTAGGATTTTACCAAATGCTGAGCTTTTCCAGGAACAGAAATTCATATTAAAACGAATTTCAAGTATCAGCTTACATAAAAATCAGAATGCATCAAGCATACATGGTAAGTACACATGAAAATTGCAATATCTAATGCAAGAATTCAACTCCTATCTATAAGGTTATACAAATATACATATTCAACAACCTAAACATATTTTTTAGAAACCATATTTTTTGAAATATTTATGTGATTTACTGTTGCAGGAATGTTTCGTGTCTTTTTAAACTTCACATTGTATGTTGAGTTATGAGAGCTACAGTGTAGTAAGTGTACTGCACTTATAAAATATTTTCCTTCAAGGAGCTTAACCATATTGGCAGTTTCCTAGTGAGAGGAAGCATTCAAAAACTTCAGATAAATGATGTCAAGAAGTAATCATTAAAAAACAAACAAAACAACTGTACTCATTATGTGTCAGATGGCTTCTACGGATAATGGAATGGGTGATCACTGAATTTAACATCTGTTCTCCCTCCCCCCACCGTTAGGAGGTGGAGGGTCAGTAATGTATTCTCCAGACTGAGAAGTTACTTTAATACTGAAAAATGAAGCCAGCCACACCATACCTTGTACAGATTTTTAGCTCTGACAGGGCAATCAGGTGGGCCATGCATGTGATCCCATGCAGCTTCCCCATTCCCACCCCACCCCCAGACCCTACTCCCCAGCTTTAACGGAGTGAGGGGCATGGTGGTGAGGTCACAGGGTAGTTATCTAAAGTGGTGCCATCTGTGCGCCAGAGGATCTCTAGGAGTTCATGTAAAGCATGCCATCTGTGCGCCAGAGGGGAGAACAAGATGGCGGTCCAAAGATGGAGACAGTGTTGTCAGCACTCTCATACCCCACCTTTAAAAGAAGCACCTTCAAATATTTCATTTCTTTTTGTAGTCAGGAACAAGTTGGGTAGATAAATATAACAGTTATGTCAATGGCTAAGTAACACTGAGTACCCAGTGATATTGTGTTATTATATAAATATTACAGATGTGCCAGTTTTTTATTGTTTTTATTTTAATTTCAGTGTTATGTCAGTTTCAGATGTATCATATAGTGATTTGGGAATTCCATTCGTCACCCAGTGTTCATCACACAATTGTACTCCTTAATCCCCATCACCTATTTCACCCATCCCCCAACCTGTCTTCCCTCTCATAACCAGCCAGTATTGACAGAAAACAAGTTGCCAGTTGATAAAGTCTACCATTTAGCAAATATTTCTTGAGATATCAGTTCACTCTGTATATTTTGGCATGTAGGTGGCACAAATTAATCTTGTTTATAATTTTGAGCCCAGAGTGGCATCATCTCATGTTTGTGCTTGGACTTTCTTTACTCTGGTTTTCATTTCTTAATGTATAAATTTTTTATCTTAATAATATCATGTTGAATGATCAATATTTTGATTAATATTTTGATCAATATTTGATCAATATTTTGATCAATATTTTAAAATTAATACTATCTGATAATTTCTTGAAGAAGTTTGTTAGCACTTCTAATTTCATATTATATAGAAGGCTTTATTGTGTAATGCCACTATTTTTTATATGTTCAGTATTTTCTTGTGACTTAAGCACATAATGAAAGTATTTTTCAACTGAATGTAAAATGAAAAAAGGGAAATACAAGTTGATATAGAAATTATTACAGCAAAAGTTGAATCAGCAGGGACTGTAAGTGCCACGTTCAAAATATATATCTAATATTTACCACAGTATATAAAAACTCATTATAGCTAAGCAACAGATGCAAGCTAAAATGGACTAACACATACTTAACATAAATTTCAATGGCAGAAAATCTTGCTGCCATCAAACCTAAAGTAATACAGAGGGTAAATTTTTTTCTAGACCAAAGAATGCTTTTTAAATGTATAACTTGTCTCCTTTACTTTTACTATAACCTACTGACTGTCTTCAAAATTCCAAGTACTGAAATCAATTGAGGCATTTTATTTCATTTGTTCCTTCTTCATAAAACAATCAGATAAGATTAGTTTTTATTTGAGGAATGGAATATCTGTGATAATATTAATATTTGAGTCTGGATATGAAGAGTAAATATTTTGGTCTTTAGAAGGATTTATGCCTTAAATTAAAAACAAATATTCAGTTAATTTTATATAATATAATCATGCAATAGAAAATACCATAAAATTGTTAAAATTCAATTAGCAGTTATTTAAATTAATTTTAAGGCAATTTTTAAAAAATTATTAATTTAAAATCCATCACATGTTCTAACATTTATATGTTTTTATTTATCACATTTCTTGGAATGTATTGGTTATTTTTTACCCTACTTCCTTTGTGTGTAGAGCATAATAATCAGTGAGTTATGATTACTAAATAGTAAATTATTAATCTGCATTTTAAAAATAACATAATCACATAAATTCTAGTAATGTTTCAGTGGTTGATTTACTTAATTCAATACATAAAACCAACAGTGTTTCCTCATTATCATTATGAATATCTAATTGTTTTGCTTCTTCTTGGAGTCTCAGTGCAAGTGATTATCAAAAATATATCCGTGGTGAATTTCCATGCATTTTCAAGTCTAAGTAACTTGAAGAATGAGCTGTTTACGAGCGCTTGTCCTTTACAGGCTTACTTCACCAAGCTGCAATTTACTATTTCTGTCACATTTTCTGAGTTATGATGTATTTTAGTGTGTGGAGTAAGAACCTTTTTCTCTAAAGCCACAGGAACCTGTGGTTCTAAACGAACTCTACTGGTTCTCATTACTAATACTCCTGTGCCTCTGATGGCCCACATGCAAAAGGAAGATTACCTTATGCAGCTGTCGTGAGGGTTAAATGCTTGTGCAGTGTCTAGCCCACAACCTGACTTCTAATTAATTTTCCAAAACTATTTTCTTATAAAATGTAATAATACTGGACAACTTAGATTGACATTCCATTAGTTCACACTGAGATGCCAGATCTGCTTACAAAAAGGCAGTCATGTTATTAATTTGACATATGGAAATGAAATGAAATGGTTTGGGAACTAAAGTCTCTAATCATTTGACTTCCTGGATGAAACTTTGTCAATAAGAATCTCTGCAGGTATTATGAATCAGATATTTGGAAAATGACAGGAGGAAATACATGTATCTGCCTATAGACAAATTATTCTCATCAAAATAATAGAAAAACTATTTTTATAAAGGAGTTTATGCTGTGGAGTTTGCTTTGAGTCATGTTTTCTTTCCATCAAATTCTTTCTCTGTCTCCTGTTCAGTGGAAAAAAATTGGGCAATATGTATTAAAACTACCAAGTATTACACATAAGTTCAAGTACATGGATTCACCATCTTCACTCCTAATGTGTCCTAATATTACTGAAGATGATAGAGCGTTAGAAGAAATCTATTAGACAACTGAATGTCAGTGATATAATTAATTTCTCTTTTTAATGTTAAGTAATATTTGATAAAGCAAAAATTATATGCTGATTATAATTTTCCTATCTATATAATAGCATATATAGGTATAAATATAACTTCTCTGAGATTATTAGGGATATAAAATTTTAATTTGGGAAGTAAAGAGTCTTCAACTTTGAATTCAGTGTCATAGGTCTGACTATATCCCTTCTCTCTCCTAGCCCCTCCTGGTTCAGTATTAGACTTATTAAGTACATATGCTGGAAAAGGAAACCTTTACCATCACTCTCTTCCAATTCTGGGTGCACAGAATCTGAAAACCCTTCATAGGCAAATTTTAGGATTAAGGATACCACATTAAAAATATCAATGGTACGGTTTTCCTGTTTGATTTATGATTATTTCTATTAGTCCCACAACTTTTACACATAATACATATTGATTTAAAATACAGGAAATTACCATTGTTACGACTGAATATTTAATGTCACTCTGTCTTGTGCTATCCATAAATCCTAGGTGATTCCTATATTCAGGCCAGCTCACAACTAATTTTTTTCAAATTTCACTGATTGGGGAATTTTAGAAAATCAAGAGATAGAGATCAGTTCAAGGATTCTCCATGTCATATTTTTTTCTATATTCAAACCAATATCCAGCGACATTAACAATCATCTGTGTTACTTTCAGCCTTCTGATTTCATATGGAGAGTATCCTTTGTGCTAATATTGGAGGCAGTTAAATCATGAGGATAAAGGAATATGAAATAGCCTGGGGATAATCTTCCGTAGGGATATAAGTCATATTCTTTAAGAATTATAGGTAATGTTCTCAAGTCTATATATAAACTTTCCTGAGGCTGAGAAGGAAGATGATTTCCTGATGATGAATTCTCTTTGGCCTCATGGATTAATCCCATTAACATAGCAATAAGCAAAGTCCCAGGTGTGACAAAAATATTAACATTTTCCTAAATAGATTTGGAGCAGATATTTAATGGGATGAAACTACAAGATCTGAACAAAAGAACAAAAGGAAGGAAAATAGAAATATGTACATGCAAACTTCCTCATTGCAAAAATGAAGACAGGGGCACTTAAATGTCAAAGGAAAAGTGATACCTGTGATGCCTTGTTTATGAATAATAATTATAAATTCATGAATAATTAATAATTTTATTTCCATAAGAAATAAAATCTTTACATAGAGAGACCAAAAGTTTCCAGTCTCTAGAGATGGAGAGTTTCCTAAAAATCCCCTACTATACAGTTGTGGATTCCCCTGGATATAACAAAATTAGACTTGTATTACCTAATTAAGCCTGAAGTTTTTAAAGGTTTCAGTTCTTCAGATACATGAGAAGTACACCTCTTCATCACCATAGTGGTTAAGAAAGGTAGAATATTACATCACAGATATATTCAGAATATTTCATCCCAAAGCAACAGAATACACATTCTTCTCTAGTGCACATGGGACATTCTCCAGAATAGATCACATCCTCGGTCCTAAATCAGGACTCAACAGGTATCAAAAGATTGGGATCATTCCCTGCATATTTTCAGACCACAATGCTCTAAAGCTAGAACTCAACCACAAAAGGAAGTTTGGAAAGAACCCAAATACATGGAGACTAAACAGTATCCTTCTAAAGAATGAATGGGTCAACCGGGAAATTAAAGAAGAATTGAAAAAAATCATGGAAACAAATGATAATGAAAATACAACGGTTCAAAATCTGTGGGACACAACAAAGGCAGTCCTGAGAGGAAAATATATAGCGGTACAAGCCTTTCTCAAGAAACAAGAAAGGTCTCAGGTACACAACCTAACCCTACACCTAAAGGAGCTGGAGAAAGAACAAGAAAGAAACCCTAAGCCCAGCAGGAGAAGAGAAATCATAAAGATCAGAGCAGAAATCAATGAAATAGAAACCAAAAAAACAATAGAACAAATCAACGAAACTAGGAGCTGGTTCTTTGAAAGAATTAATAAAATTGATAAACCCCTGGCCCGACTTATCAAAAAGAAAAGAGAAAGGACCCAAATAAATAAAATCATGAATGAAAGAGGAGAGATCACAACTAACACCAAAGAAATACAAACTATTATAAGAACATACTATGAGCAACTCTACGGCAATAAATTTGACAATCTGGAAGAAATGGATGCATTCCTAGAAACATATAAACTACCACAACTGAACCAGGAAGAAATAGAAAGCCTGAACAGACCCATAACCAGTAAGGAGATTGAAACAGTCATTAAAAATCTCCAAACAAACAAAAGCCCAGGGCCAGACGGCTTCCCGGGGGAATTCTACCAAACATTTAAAGAAGAACTAATTCCTATTCTCCTGAAACTGTTCCAAAAAATAGAAATGGAAGGAAAACTTCCAAACTCATTTTATGAGGCCAGCATCACCTTGATCCCAAAACCAGACAAGGATCCCACCAAAAAAGAGAGCTATAGACCGATATCCTTGATGAACACAGATGCGAAAATACTCAACAAAATACTAGCCAATAGGATTCAACAGTACATTAAAAAGATTATTCACCACGACCAAGTGGGATTTATTCCAGGGCTGCAAGGTTGGTTCAACATCCGCAAATCAGTCAATGTGATACAACACATCAATAAAAGAAAGAACAAGAACCATATGATACTCTCAATAGATGCTGAAAAAGCATTTGACAAAGTACAACATCCCTTCCTGATCAAAACTCTTCAAAGTGTAGGGATAGAGGGCACATACCTCAATATCATCAAAGCCATCTATGAAAAACCCACCGCAAATATCATTCTCAATGGAGAAAAACTGAAAGCTTTTCCGCTAAGGTCAGGAACACGGCAGGGATGTCCATTATCACCACTGCTATTCAACATCGTACTAGAGGTCCTCGCCTCAGCAATCAGACAACAAAAGGAAATTAAAGGCATCCAAATCGGCAAAGAAGAAGTCAAATTATCACTCTTCGCAGATGATATGATACTATATGTGGAAAACCCAAAAGACTCCACTCCAAAACTGCTAGAACTTATACAGGAATTCAGTAAAGTGTCAGGATATAAAATCAATGCACAGAAATCAGTTGCATTTCTCTACACCAACAGCAAGACAGAAGAAAGAGATATCAAGGAGTCAATCCCATTTACAATTGCATCCAAAACCATAAGATACCTAGGAATAAACCTAACCAAAGAGACACAGAATCTATACTCAGAAAACTATAAAGTACTCATGAAAGAAATTGAGGAAGACACAAAGAAATGGAAAAATGTTCCATGCTCCTGGATTGGAAGAATAAATATTGTGAAAATGTCTATGCTACCTAAAGCAATCTACACATTTAATGCAATTCCTATCAAAGTACCATCCATCTTTTTCAAAGAAATGGAACAAATAATTCTAAAATTTATATGGAACCAGAAAAGACCTCGAATAGCCAAAGGGATATTGAAAAAGAAAGCCAACGTTGGTGGCATCACAATTCCGGACTTCAAGCTCTATTACAAAGCTGTCATCATCAAGACAGCATGGTACTGGCACAAAAACAGACACATAGATCAATGGAACAGAATAGAGAGCCCAGAAATAGACCCTCAAATCTATGGTCAACTAATCTTCGACAAAGCAGGAAAGAATGTCCAATGGAAAAAAGACAGCCTTTTCAATAAATGGTGCTGGGAAAATTGGACAGCCACATGCAGAAAAATGAAATTGGACCATTTCCTTACACCACACACAAAAATAGACTCAAAATGGATGAAGGACCTCAATGTACGAAAGGAATCCATCAAAATCCTTGAGGAGAACACGGGCAGCAACCTCTTCGACCTCTGCCGCAGCAACATCTTCCTAGGAACAACGCAAAAGGCAAGGGAAGCAAGGGAAAAAATGAACTACTGGGATTTCATCAAGATCAAAAGCTTTTGCACAGCAAAGGAAACAGTTAACAAAATCAAAAGACAACTGACAGAATGGGAGAAGATATTTGCAAACGACATATCAGATAAAGGACTAGTGTCCAGAATCTATAAAGAACTTAGCAAACTCAACACCCAAAGAACAAATAATCCAATCAAGAAATGGGCAGAAGACATGAACAGACATTTCTGCAAAGAAGACATCCAGATGGCGAACAGACACATGAAAAAGTGCTCCATATCACTCGGCATCAGGGAAATACAAATCAAAACCACAATGAGATATCACCTCACACCAGTCAGAATGGCTAAAATCAACAAGTCAGGAAATGACAGATGCTGGCGAGGATGCGGAGAAAGGGGAACCCTCCTACACTGTTGGTGGGAATGCAAGCTGGTGCAGCCACTCTGGAAAACAGCATGGAGGTTCCTCAAAATGTTGAAAATAGAACTGCCCTATGACCCAGCAATTGCACTATTGGGTATTTACCCTAAAGATACAAATGTAGTGATCCAAAGGGGCACATGCACCCGAATGTTTATAGCAGCAATGTCCACAATAGCCAAACTATGGAAAGAACCTAGATGTCCATCAACAGATGAATGGATCAAGAAGATGTGGTATATATACACAATGGAATACTATGCAGCCATCAAAAGAAATGAAATCTTGCCATTTGCAACAACATGGATGGAACTAGAGCGTATCATGCTTAGCGAAATAAGTCAAGCAGAGAAAGACAACTATCATATGATCTCCCTGATATGAGGAAGTGGTGATACAACATGGAGGCTTAAGTGGGTAGAAGAAGAATAAATGAAACAAGATGGGATTGGGAGGGAGACAAACCATAAGTGACTCTTAATCTCACGAAACAAACTGAGGGTTGCCGGGGGGAGGGGGTTTGGGAGAAGGGGGTGGGATTATGGACTTTGGGGAGGGTATGTGATTTGGTGAGTGCTGTGAAGTGTGTAAACCTGGTGATTCACAGACCTGTACCCCTGGGGATAAAAATATATGTTTATAAAAAATAAAAAAAAATAAAATAAAATAAAAAAGAATTGCATAGGGAAAAAAAAAAAAAAAAAAAGGTAGAATATTTTCTACATGCCACTTGATGGTGGCCTCCTAGCTAAATGCAGCCACCTGTGCCTTTAGGTTGTCCCTCAGGCTCCTGGGCTCCCTCACTCTCTCATACTCTGTCTGTCCCTATCTTCTCTTCTGTAGCACTTCAATGAGCATAAATTAAAATTTACCCTAGGAATTATTAAATTACAGAATTAAGGGCCCACATGCCAAGGTTCTGATTTAGAGTGGCTGCTTTGTGGCCCAAGAACTTGAATTTTTTAAAGACTTTCTTTGTTTGAGAGAGAGAGAGGGAGAGAGTAAGAGCCTGGAGAGGGGCAGCAGACAGAGGGAGAAGCAGACTTCCTGCTGAGCGGGGAACCTGATCCAGGACTCCATCCCAGGACCCCTGCATCATGACCTGAGCCAAAGGCTGACACTTAACTGATTGAGCCACCCAGGCACCCCAAGCATTTGGATTTTTAACAAAACTTTCAGGTGATTTTGCTCAGTTAGTTGCTGTAATTTTAGGAAAGCAAGCCCTCCGCTAGAGCAGTGCACACAACTTTGTCTCCTCTCCCCAGGTAATTGTTCCCCGTTGGTCTGCTAGTTTTCTGATCTCCTCTAGTGTGCACACTAGTTCTTGGTGTTTAATTTGTTTAAGATATTTCTTTCTGCTGTGGAGTATTCATGAATATTTTACCTCTTCTTACCTGCCTATTCGATTTTCCAGAGTGCCACTGTACCCATGGCCAATTTTTCACTCTTTTCAAGTCCTGATCCCATGTCCATGACCTCACTTTCTTTAGATATCTTAGCTTTCTATTTTCCCAAAATGTAAGGCCTATTAACAATAAACTCCCTCAGATTCTCTTACCCCCTCCAACAGACTATTTCACTAGCTCTTAGCAGATATTTAAGCATGAGATATAGAAGAAAGTGCTTCGGGGGGGCAGGCTGACTCAGTCAGAAGGGCATGCAACTGTTGATCTTAGGGTTGTGAGTTCGAACAGCATATGGAGTGTAGAGGTTACCTTAATAAATAAAAATTAAAAATAAACTAAAAAAAAAAGAAGGAAGGAAGGAAGGAAGGAAGGAAGGAAAGAAAGAAAGAAAGAAAGAAAGAAAGAAAGAAAGAAAGAAAGAAAGAAAGAAAAAGAAAGAGGTGCTTTACAGTTTTCCAAGGTTAGCATCCTCACATATTTTCTTGATCTTATATATTTTGTCTCTTTCCAGGGATCTTGTTAAATCAATTTTTAATGTAGGTTTTTATTTGACAAATAGTTACTGAAAATGTGCAGTGAGTCCAAAACCAAGAAAAGGAAACTCCTTTCACAAATTTAACTTTCTCTTGCCCATGAACCTTTAAAAAATCAGACTCAAATTTCTGTCACAGTATAAAATACTTTCCCACCTTACTTCTGTTTCCCAAAGTGCATAAATTTCCCTCCCTCTTCCTGTTTGGAAACTTGTAAGAGCATTCCATTTCTGTTTTCATCACCTTTTGCTACCCAATTGACCACAAACTGCTGTTGCCATTTTTCTGTTTGATCCTGGCTCTTAATCACCACTTCCCCACACCCTCCTTTGCCTCACGGTACCATCTGATATTTAGGCAAACCTTCATGAATTTACTGTCATAATTTCTGAGAGGTCAAACTTCCTATAGCATTTTAGATTTTTCTCTTCTCATTGTCATTCCCTAATGCATGATTGTGCTTCTGTGCTATAATTTTTGAGATTCCCAAAGTTCTGTCCCTAACCTCAAGTTTTCTTCCTAAGATTTCTCTCCCTGGACAATCTCAACCATAAAATAAATGCAATTATCTGTAATTCAGAAAAGTTATATCTATTAAAGGAAATCCTGTAGGTAATGTTTATCGCAGTTTCTGGCATATGTAGTGCACTCATAATAGATATTAATAGCTATGATTGCTGTGAATGTTAATAGTAAATCATTATTGTGATTACTTCCAAAGCTCCATTGTCTTTCTAAAGCTCAAATATGCATTTTCTGTTTTTACCGCTTATACCTGAAAGACTCATTTGTGAGTCAAACTTAATAAAAGCAGCTATGCGTAAAATGCTATCGGTTATGTCTTCATCAGTTTTGAGACTCCCACTACTTGTATGGTTTTCCATCATTACATCCTTTCTTTTGATTCCTTAAATACTCTGTAATAAACTCACAAGTATTCAGTTGGAGGAATAGATTGCATTTTTCCAGTGTACCTGGAAAATATTTTTTCCAAAAAAACATTTAACTCCAGATTACTACCATATGGAGGGACTAAACCAGCTTGTTCATGTCCCTGACTTAATAGCACAGAAGGGAATCTTGGTGCTGGAATATAGCTTATGCTCTCCGAGGAGATTTTCTAATTGAATACCATTTGGGATCTTATTTATAGAAGTGTTCTGAAGGACATCTAAAGGTACCAATTTTGTGACATTTAAAATGTTCTCCATTAATATAGTTTTAATTTTGTTCACCTCACGGGAGAAATTGATGGGTTTGATATCTAAGGGTAATCAAAATATATAGTTCCTTGTTCTTCTCAATATAAGCACATGTATATTTTGAACTGTTGGACAGTAATCCATTTAAAAACTTTTTTTTGAGTTGTAGGCTAAGGGTCTAACACTGAGCCAGTCACTAGAAATTAATTGACAGACATGGACCTTTTCCATGTAGCAAAATTTGCATTCTGTTGAAGGAAACATATCAGTTACAACTACCAAGTGGTCAGTTACATAGCTGAAGTACAAAGTGTTATAAAAACAAATAAAGACACTTTTCCCTAGATTTACAAGGTTTTATTCCCCAAGATACAATCTAAGGTGTAATCTAATAGATAAGAAAAAACAAATAATGAACTGTTATCTGTACAATGTTCCTGAGAGCAACTTTATGGTTCTGATACTAAAACTCTCTGTTACCAGAGTAAAAACAGCCATACCAGCAATCAGCCCAGGCCTGTCAACTGTCCCAATATTTGGAGAAAAATTAATGTGCTTCAGATGTTCAATTAACTGCATTGAAATATTTTAAGATATAAACTCAATACTTCATTTAAGTTTAAAGACTTGTTCTTATGAAATACTGAAACAGTCCCTAAGCTCATTTTTTAGTTTAGTTTTTTAATTTCTCTGTTCCAGTCCCAACTCCGTTGTTCCTTCAGGGAGTTTTTGTGTTTGTTTGTTTTGTTTTGTTTTTTATTAGAGAATGGGGTTAGAAACAAAGTTCTAGGTGAGCTTGTAGCTATTGAGTTACTATTTCTAGGCCCTCTGAGTGGACAAAATTAGGAAAAAAATATATATGTGTGTATATATATATACATATATAATGTATATTGTATATGTAATATATAATTATGGATATTATATATAATATCCATATATATCCATTATATCTTGAGCTAAAAAGAGTCCATACTGATGTCTCCAACTCTATTTCAGTAGAACATGGCTCTTTCCGTTCTTTTCTCTTGCTTATCTACGTTTCTTAGAGTGAGAAACCTGACTCCAAGCATTCACCATCTACCATCCTTTTACTTGTTTGTTCAACCCCAGTCCACATGGAGAGAACTTTCAGAATTGTTAACCCATACCCCGATGAGAAACAGCTTTAGCAACTAGGATATGGTACTTTTGGAAGATCTCTTTCTGTTCATTGTTACAGTTTCCAATGGAAACATCATTTTGCAAATTTATATAAGTCAGTTACCTTTTTTAATCCACCTTCTTCGGTGAGGTTATGATCTATACTTGTAATACAAACTGATTTTTTATTTTTTAACAGTCTGCATTCTATCCTGAAATCCCTGAACTTCTGGTCAATTTTTTTTTTTTAATTTGTACACATTAAAGTTAATTATCTGTGAAAGTTTTATAGTTTTAAAGGTTTTGCAAAATGTATAGAGTCTTATGTCTACCACCTCAGAACCATAAATAATAGTTTCATTATTCTAAAAATTAGCTTGCGTTGTCTTTTAGTCAACTACTCCCCAATTCCCTAACTCATGATAACCACTTACTTCCATCAATATAATTTTGTGTTTTCATAAATGTCATATGAATGAATTTCTATAATAGGTATAATAGGTAGTTCTTTTGTGTCTGTCATCTTTCTCTTAGCAAAAGGAATTTTAGGTTCATATTTTTAGAAAACTTTTATTTATTTGTTTGTTTTTTCATATGGATATACACAATTGTCCCAGCATCATTTGTTGAATTTGTTGAAAAGAGTTACTTCTCCATTGAAATGACTTTGCATCTTTGTCAAAAATCATTTGTGGGTGCCTGGGTGGCTCAGTGGGTTAAAGCCTCTGCCTTCGGCTCAGGTCATGATCCCAGGGTCCTGGGATCGAGCCCCACATTGGGCTCTGTGCTCAGCAGGAAGACTGCTTCCTCCTCTCTGTCTACTCTGCCTGCCTCTCTGTCTACTTCTGATCTCTGTCTGTCAAATAAATAAATAAAATCTTTAAAAAAAAATCAATTGACCATATTTATGTGACTTTATTTCTGGGCTCTCAATTCTATTCTACTCATTTCTGTCTATCCTTTCACTGATACCACACTGCCTTGATTACTGCATCTTCATGGTAATTTTCAAAACAGGGTAACATGAGTCTTCTGACTTTGTTCTTTTTTCAAATTTGATTTGGCCTTTCCATATAAATTTTAGGATCAACTGTACAAAAATATAATGGTGGGATTTTTGTTGGGTTTGCACTAAATCTTTAAATAAAAGTGGGGAGTATTGAAATTTTACCAATATTGAATTTTTAAATGCTTGAATGAGGTCTATCTCTCAATTTATTTAGATCACCTTTTATTTTTTCCATCAGCATACAAATTATATACTTGTTAGATTTATATTTCAATATTTAATTTGCTTAGTGCTATTATATATTTTTATTTCAAATTTTGTTTGTTCATTGCTGGTGTATAACAATACAATTGGTGAAGAGGTCAATTGACTTTGTGTCCTTTGACCTCTATAAACTCATTCCACTGTTAAGGCTATGGGATAGAAATATATCATCTAGGAAGAATATATGTTTTCATTTACTAAATAGTGATAGAATCTTTTAATCTTTCTTGTACAAGTCCTTTTTTAATTTAATCATAATAAACTTTCAAGAGATGGAAAAAGGGGAACCTGCCCAATTAAATTAATTTTATTTGCAAATTAATAAAATGTATATGGATTGTTTATTCAAAAAAATGGAGAAATAGTATGTTAACTAACTGGAATTAAAATAAAAACTTTTAAAAATGGAGAAATAAATAAATATCATGCCACCTGAAAACAGTAATATAACAATTCTGAATAAAATAAGAGCATGGTACAAATAATTTATAGTGTTCTCAAAAAAGAACCACATATATATATATATATGTTCAAAATATGTTAAATCTTTTTCTCTGTATTTGCTAATGTATTTTGAGACTATTAATGATTGACATACATATTCAATCAGATTATGAATTTGGGTAGAATAAATTTGGAGAGCATTATTGAAATAATGGCCTAATGTAACTCTCTGACATAAGCAGTTTGGATAGCTTCCCACAGTGTTCAGTCCAATACCATGATTATTAAACAATAAACCACTAACTCTAAACTAATTGAAGATAATGTGAAAGAATTGTATTTACATTTTGGTAAAATAGTTTGCCAGGTTAGATATCTGTGGCAAGACTTAAAATTTAAGTAGGTAAATATATAATTTCTTGAAATATATTCTATATACATAATCATAAATGGAAGTAAAAAAATGAAGTTGAACCATAAAAAGTATTATATTCATAAAGTAATAATAAAGTAATAACCTTGAATGCAATTAAATGTTACTGTTTTATAGCAACTAAAACTGTATTGAGTAGAAAAGTTAGATTTAAAATTTTTTCAGTTGGATCAGAAAATTATATATATCATAAAGCCAAAATGGCTAATTTCATAGTTTCTATTTTGAAAAATCTTTTTTTTTTGGAAAAACTTTATGTAAATGTTTATAGATATAATGGCATTAATACAAGTAATTAGTTATGATCATGGATATTTTAAGGTATTTAGTTATTATCAACTATCCATTATTATTAATTTTGTTATTTCTCTTTAAGCTTAGAATGAAGTAGCAATGGTATTTTTTTTCAAAGGCAAAACACACATATCACACAAAATTCAAGGGCAAAATTTTCCTTATAAATAAAATGGGTCAAATTGATCCTGCCTTTTTCTTTACAGAATTATTGTGAGGTGGGGGATGTATTATGAGTGGCTAGGAGTATAATATAATTGAAGAATTAGTGGCAAAATATGATTTTGCAGCATTAACCAAAGTGGGTCTATGTGCTTTTTTGGCTATGTCATCCTTTAACTCCCCTTCGTTTATCCTGCCAGCCTTCAGACATTCAAACCATAACTTGACCTCCATTCCCCAGAGAAGTTAGACCACAGCTCAGATGGAAATCCAAAACAAACAAACAAATCATGCTGTGGCCTTCCAGCTTCCAAAGTCAAGGGCCTTCCAAAAATAGCAGTTTGGACAGACCACTTACCTAACCTCTTGTCTTGTTGACTTTCTTATTCTCTCCTGGGGTCTGGGAAAGGGATATAATCAGAAATGAAATTGAAGATTTTTATTTCTGAGGTGGGACTCAGAACAATCTTAATGCCCTACTCCTATCAGACCAAACTTTGAATTTGGTAGGAACAAAACCATAGACAGTTTTGGGTGTCATGAATTGAATCAAGCTTGTTCCTATTGCTAATCTTGGACTTGGCAAGCAATGGAATTTTAGGTCTCCACTGTATTAGGGTGCATCAGACAAATAGCACCAATAGGAGATTAAATAGATAGATAGACAGATGCATAGATAGATATGATATAGATATAGATAAGAGATTTATTTTCATAATTAGCTCACACAGGAAGTATGAGAAGTACCACAATCTGCCATTTGCACACTGGAGAAACAGGAAAGCTGGGGGTAGAATTCTATTCAATCCAAAGGCCTGAAAACCAGGGGAGCTGATAGTATGATTTCCAGTCTGAGATCAAAGGCCTGAGAATCAGAGAGCTACTGGTATAAGTCCTGTATTTCCAAACAGGGGACAGAAGTTCTGATGTCCTAGGGGAGGGGAAGACAGATATCCTAGCTAAAAAAAAGAAAAACAATCCATTCTTCCTTAGCCTTTTTTTTCTATTCAGGTCTCCAATGAATTGGGTGATACCTGCCCACATTTAACCAAGCTAAAAACAAAACAAAACAAACAAACAAACAAAAAACCCTAATCAAATGCTAATCTTTTACAGAAAAACCCTCACAGACATACCCAGAAGTAATATTTTACCAGCTATCTGGGCGTATCTTAGGCCAGTCAAGTTGACACATAAAATTAAACAATACCACCCAGTGGTAAATTTTAGTGGATTAGGCATGGTTATAAATTACATCGGAGGCATACCATCAAGTATTTTTCTAGACTCTCTAGTCCTAGAAGGTAGCTAAATTTTTAAATTTCTCTGATACATAGTTACAAATGTATCAAAAGGAAAAAAAAAACCAAAACATCAGTGAGAATTTGCTACAGTAGAAAGGAGCATGGACAATTCGCCTAGGAACATGGATATCTTAATGGCTATCAATGGGAAAGTTTGAGAATAACCATGAACCAGATGGGAAATGTGATTTTTAGCAAATGACTGCATAGACCAATATCAACCAGTGTCAGGTAACTTCTCACATTAATGTCCTAAATCCTGAAACTTAGATGTTACCCAGGAAAAAAAGAAAGAAAAAGGAAGAGGCAAAACCTGAATTTGGAAAGAATATGTGAAATTGACAAATATTATATTTTCTGCCATCAAGTTGACTAGACATTTAAAATAGATATTAAGTTAATTTATAGAACAACAAGAGACCTTTATATTTCACATCTCAATATGTATGTTATAACCTCCATGCCAATTCAAGCAAAGACATGAACCCTAAGAAAAAAATTGTCCTGCAGAGTAAATGTTAAATTCACAATAAAGAAATTTTTTTCTCACATTTAGCAACACTTTAAAACAGAGAGAAAATAGATATTCATATAGATATATAAAAAATGTGTAAATGACTTTTATCTAAATTGTCAAGTAATTTAGGACGCAAGATGACATATTCTTACTAAAATTTGTACAGTGCTGTATTCTATGGTTACCTGCATTTTACACTGTTAGTCAAAAATACCAGTTTTGTATTTCACCTTGTGGTTTAAGTTAGGGAAACAATACTTAGAGTCAATAACCCTACTGTGAGTCTTCATGTGTTTCAGAGATGGGCCTCACATTGAATTATCATCATAAACTCTGTTATGAATTACACTTGGATTCTAGGAGTTTCTTAAGTCACTAAGTATAACCAAGTGATTTAAAAACAATTTTTGTAGTGATATTTATTCTGTACATACATGATAATTGTATAGAATTGTATAGAATTGTATCCAGTATTGATTCAAAACTGTTTATTTGGCTGAGATATTTAAATTTATTTCATGTTAATAAATCCAGACTTCACTCTCCCTACATTAAGATAATAAAAAAGTGAACTAACTTTAGAAGGAGCAGTCAAGGATTTTAATGATTTTTTTTGTACTCTGTGACTTAAACAGAGACTAATAATTTCTACTGCCTTTATGTAGCAAACTTGGTATACTAAAATCACAATCATAAATTCCTATTCCCTGATAGTTGTGCCATGAAAGTGTCCCAAACTGCTGTGATTGCTATTACACACTTTTAAAATGATTAAATCTATGTTCAAAGTTCCTGCACAAATAATAACCTCTGATAAATCTAGATAGATTAGATAGATGATAGATATATAGATATAGAGTATATTAATATAGATACATGGAAAACACAACTAATATTTTATTTTTATTTCAACTGTCAAGTAACAAGCAAAAATGTATGCAAGATTGATCTATCAACCTACTGATCAATCTGTCTATAACTAAAATGCCAGTTTTGCAGAAGTGATAGTACCCTTGATTTATTTTCTTAAAGTCTTTTTCATTTCATTTCTGAAAAAAAATTTTTTTTCAGCTCTAAAGTTCTATGATTTGTTTACTATTACCTACTAGAAGACCTTGAGAAAATCAATTTTGTCAGCTGGAATGATAATCTTAATTGGGGGGTAGGTGATTTTTTCCATCAATAGAAAACTGCTTGACATAATGATAAAAGAACCATTCTCGAGTCAGATATAATTGAATTTGATTGCCAACACCAACAATGCTTCTTAGCAATATGAGTCTGGCAACGTACTACTGTAAGAAAACTTGAAGTTTCTCATACATAAATTTGCCATAGATTTTTATTGTGCATGAAAAAGAATTAAGCTTAATGAATCACTCTGGATTGACACTCAGTAAGTGGCAGCTACGGTTATGGTTATAGTGTCAGAATATAGTGATTAAGTATGTCAAACAGTATCTAACAATAGGTTTTCAATAGATTGCTATTGAATGGATTGAGAAAATCTAGCAATACTTGTATTTATGGCAAATACTATTTTAAGAAGATTTCATTATAGTTAGTTACTTTTTTAAGAGACAGAACTTAACATGAGTATATTTAACTACATGTGAATTATGCTATCAGGGATCTCTATTCCCACCTCAAAGGTAATGTTGGGAGAATTTAGGAGCTCTAGTAAGTTTTTTGAGCTCCTTGGGGGAATAGTGCCACAGAAATACAAAAGGTTATTTGCACATGGATCACTAAAGTGCCGTGGGGACCCATGAAATTCTATCACAGCTGGCCTGCTATCACTGTAGAATGACATTAAGAATTGACTATTCTGGATGAATGCAAGCCCCAGTGCAATTTGGGTTAAAAGATAAAAGAGTCAAACCACAAGGCCAAGGAAGGTATTCCCTGAGAAAAGAAAATCTTTTCTGAATGTTCTGCATCTCATATCTTAGGAGTAATGAACAGCTTTTATCATACTCTGAACTACCAAATAACCAGATTCCAATAATCGCTATTCTATCTAACAGTCAGATGTAACACTTCAAAATCA